>NW_027554457.1:0-26360 GCF_053574225.1 Canis aureus | reverse complement strand
GTAATGAAATTAATTGCCCCTAAAATAGAAGAGACTCCGGCTAAATGTAAGGAGAAAATTGTAAGATCAACGGATGCTCCTGCATGGGCCAGATTGCCAGCCAGTGGGGGGTAAACGGTCCACCCCGTTCCTGCACCTGCTTCTACCATAGAAGATGCTAATAGTAGAAGAAAAGATGGAGGAAGAAGTCAGAAGCTCATGTTATTTATTCGGGGGAATGCCATGTCCGGAGCACCAATTATTAATGGCACTAGTCAGTTTCCAAAGCCCCCAATTATAATGGGCATGACTATGAAGAAGATTATTACGAAAGCATGGGCGGTTACGACGACGTTATAAATTTGATCGTCGCCTAGTAAAGTACCGGGCTGACCTAGTTCGGCTCGGATGAGGAGGCTCAAGGCAGTGCCTACTATGCCGGCTCATGCTCCAAATAGTAAGTATAAAGTACCAATATCTTTGTGATTAGTAGAGAACAGTCATCGGTTAATGAACATAGGTAAAATGGCTGATAAAAGCATTAGACTGTAAATCTAAAAATAGAGGTTTAAGTCCTCTTTTTGCCAAGCTCTGTGGTGAATTTTCATATTGAATTGCAAATTCAAAGAAGCAGCCTAGACGCCGCCGGGGCTTCTCCCGCCTTTTTTTTCTACGCGGCGGGAGAAGGTAGATTGAAGCCAGTTACTAGGGTATTTAGCTGTTAACTAAAATTTCGTGAGGTAGAAGCTCACCAATCTAGGGAGGGCTTAGCTTAATTAAAGTGTTTGATTTGCATTCAATTGATGTAAGATAGATTCTTGCAGCCCTTAGAGGTGATTTGGTCAGGGGTTAAGTGTATAGCACTTGCTTAGAGCTTTGAAGGCTCTTGGTCTGGTCTAACCTAAACTCCTAGTCCAAGACTGATAATATAGGTGTTAGCGGGAGTAGTATAGTTGAGATAATGATTAAGGGGGGTAGTAGGGTTGCCTTTTTTGTGTACTCGAATTGTCATTTTATTTTTATGTTATTTGTGGACGGGAATATGGTAAGTGCGGTGCTATATGTGAGTCGCAGGTAGAAATATAAGTTAAGTAGAGCGGTGATGGCTATTAGTGTTGGAATAATAATTATGTTATTTTTTGTTAATTCTTGAATAATTATTCATTTAGGGATGAAGCCAGATAATGGGGGTAGTCCTCCTAGGGATAATATTAAGATTAAGATTATGGAGGTGATTAGGGGAAATTTATTTCATATGTGGGATAAGGATAAGGTTGTGGTGGATGAGTTTAATATGAATAGTATGAAGGTAGATAGTGTTATTAGAATATATAAAGTTAAGTTTAGGATTATTATTGTAGGGTTGTAAATAATGATAGCGGCTATTCAGCCTATGTGGGCAATGGAGGAGTATGCTATGATTTTCGTAGTTGAGTTTGATTTAGTCCGCCTCAGCCTCCTACTAGAACGGATGCGAGGGCTATTAGTATAAGAAGGTTGGTGTTAATTGATGGGGAGATTTGATATAGGATGGATATAGGTGCGATTTTTTGTCATGTTAGTAGGATTATTCCTGATATAAGTGTTACTCCTTGTGCTACTTCGGGAACTCAGAAGTGGAATGGAGATAGGCCTAGTTTTATTGTTAGGGCGGTGGTTATTATGATGGATGCGATGGGGTTTGAGATTTTTGAGATTACTCATTGGCCGGAGTAAAGAAGGTTAATGGTGACTCCTATTATTAGTAATATTGAGGCAGTAGCTTGTGTAAGAAAATATTTTGTAGAGGCTTCTATGGCTCGTGGATTATACTTTTTTATGAGGATAGGGATGATGGCTAGCATGTTTATTTCGAATCCAATTCAGATCAGTAATCAGTGCGAGCTTAGTATGACGATTATGGTCCCTGCCATGATAGTTGCTATAATAATAGTGAGAATAGGGGGTTTTATTAGTACGGGAAGGGTATAAACCAACATTTTCGGGGTATGGGCCCGATAGCTTAATTTAGCTGACCTTACTGTAGAATATAGTGTAAGTTTGGTAGCACGAAGATCTTTGAATTCTTAAGATTAGGTTCGAAGCCTATTATTCTAGAAATAAGAGGATTTAAACCTCTATTATTTACTCTATCAAAGTAACTCTTTTATCAGACATATTTCTTATGTTTGGGGTGGGATACTCGCGGTAATAATGGGTAAGGCAACATGTCATATGCATAGGGCTAAAGTTAGGGGTAGAAAATTTTTTCACAATAAGTGTATTAATTGATCATAGCGGAATCGAGGGTATGATGCTCGAATTCATAGGAAGCAGATAGTTAGTAAGAGGGTTTTTATAGTGAAGTTAATAGAGTAGAGTTCTGGTATAAATGGGTTGTGGAATGCACCGAAGAATAGAATTGTTGTGAGGATATTTATTATAATGATATTTGCGTACTCTGCTAGAAAGAATAGGGCAAAAGGACCCGCTGCATACTCTACGTTAAATCCAGAAACTAGTTCGGATTCTCCTTCAGTTAAGTCGAAGGGGGCTCGGTTAGTTTCTGCTAGAGTAGAAATGAATCATATCATGGCTAGGGGCCAGGCCGGAAAGATTAGTCATATATGTTCTTGGGTGATAATTAGTGTGGATAGTGTAAATGACCCGTTTATTAGGAGGACTGATAGGAGAATGATTGCTAGTGTTACTTCATATGAGATTGTTTGAGCTACTGCTCGGAGGGCTCCGATTAGAGCGTATTTGGAGTTTGAGGCTCATCCTGACCAAAGGATGGAGTATACGGCGAGACTTGATATTGCTAGTATGAATAGGACTCCTAAGTTTATATTAATGAGTGGGTAGGGCATTGGGAGAGGGATTCATATAGTTAGGGCTAGTGATAGAGCTAGAATGGGGGCTAGAATGAATATTGATATGGAGGATGTAAGTGGTCGTAGAGGTTCTTTTGTGAAGAGTTTTACTGCATCTGCGATTGGTTGAAGGAGGCCGTAGGGGCCTACGATATTAGGCCCTTTTCGAAGTTGTATGTAGCCTAAGACTTTTCGTTCAACGAGGGTGAGGAAGGCTACGGCAAGAAGGATTGGGATGATAAGAGAGATAATGTTGATAAAGAACATTTTGTTAGGGAGAGGAATTGAACCTCTGATAATAAAGGTTTAAGTTTTACGCAGTTACCGGGCTCTGCCACCCTAACAAAGCCCCTTTTCTCGGGCTTATGAGGAGATAAACTGGTTAGATTGAGTTGACTTCATCTATTAGTTTTAAGGCGCCTTTGTGAGGTAGGCCTTACATCCCTTGTCCTTTCGTACTGGGGGAGGTTATATAATAGATAGAAACCGACCTGGATTACTCCGGTCTGAACTCAGATCACGTAGGACTTTAATCGTTGAACAAACGAACCCTTAATAGCTGCTGCACCATTAGGATGTCCTGATCCAACATCGAGGTCGTAAACCCTATTGTCGATATGGACTCTTGAATAGGATTGCGCTGTTATCCCTAGGGTAACTTGTTCCGTTGATCAAAAATTATTGGATCAATAAGTGATGTTATATTTTGACTTGTGGGTCTAAATTTTAATCACTCGGGAGTTTTTTTATATTCCGAGGTCACCCCAACCTAAATTGCTAACCCACAATAATGGTGTAATGTTATGCCTTGTAGGTATTTAGTATCCATAAGTTTGGGTTAGTTAATTAAAGCTCCATAGGGTCTTCTCGTCTTATTGTGGCATTCCCGCCTCTTCACGGGAAGGTCAATTTCACTGATTGGGAATAAGAGACAGTTAAACCCTCGTGTGGCCATTCATACAAGTCCTTATTTAGAGAACAAATGATTATGCTACCTTTGCACGGTCAGGATACCGCGGCCGTTAAACAAGTGTCACTGGGCAGGCAGTGCCTCCAATACTAGAAATGCTGGAGGTGATGTTTTTGGTAAACAGGCGGGGTTTGTGTTTGCCGAGTTCCTTTTACTCCTTTTAATCTTTCCTTAAATGCATGCCTGTGTTGGGTTAACAATAGGGTAGATAAGTATTTCATTTTTGGGTTGATATTATCAGATTGTTAACTATCAGTGGTCTATCCGTTTCTGATATAAGCTTATGCGGGGAGAAAATAGTTCTTGTTACTCATACTAGCATTGTTGCTTCTATATTTAAATAGAATGGCCCAGGAGGTATAATTAGGAGTTGATGTAATATGATTGGGATTAAGTTATATTGTTTGTTGAGCTGGAACGCTTTCTCAATTGGTGGCTGCTTTTAAGCCAACTATGGTGATGTTAGTATATACTCTCTAATAAAGGTTGTATCCTGATTCTAAGAAGCTGTACCTTCTTAGACTATATTTTAAATTTACATTAAAATTTTGTTTTTTTTTAGGTAAATTTAAAGTTGAACTAAAATTCTGTTTGTGGGCAACCAGCTATCACCAGGCTCGTTAGGCTTTTCACCTCTACCCACAAATCTTCTCACTATTTTGCTACATAGATGAGTTGATCCTTTTAGATTGTTTATGGGTAGCTCGTCTGGTTTCGGGGAGCTTAGCTTAAGTTCTCTTTGTTAAGTCGTTTCTGGCTAGTTCATTATGCAAAAGGTAAAAGGGGTAATCTTTGCTGTTTAATACTGTTAAGATGTCTTTCATCATTCCCTTACGGTACTATCTCTATCGCTCCAATTAAAATTTCTATCTCCTATACTTTTATTATTTAACTAAATGTTTTACTTTATATGTCTGTGATACTTAAGTTTGGGGTTAGTTGGGCTAGCTTTTGTTCAAAGTGGTCATAAGTAATGAAATCTTCTGGGTGTAGGCCAGACGCTTTAGTTAAGCTACACTTTGATTAATCCAAGCACACCTTCCGGTATGCTTACCTTGTTACGACTTGTCTCCTCTTGTGTCTTAGTTAAGTTAATATGGTTATGGTTGTGTCTTATTACTTGAGGAGGGTGACGGGCGGTGTGTGCGTGCTTCATGGCCCTATTCAATTAAGCTCTCTATTCTTAATTTACTACTAAATCCTCCTTCAGTTTTTAATTTCATAAAAACGTTCGTGGAATGTTCTTGGGTAGAAAATGTAGCCCATTTCTTCCCACCCCATAAGTTACACCTTGACCTAACTTTTTTATGTAAAATGATTGTGCTTACTATTCTACCTTTTGAGGGTTTGCTGAAGATGGCGGTATATAGACTGAATTAGCAAAGGGTGGTGAGGTTTATCGGGGTTTATCGATTATAGAACAGGCTCCTCTAGAGGGATATAAAGCACCGCCAAGTCCTTTGAGTTTTAAGCTATTGCTAGTAGTCCTCTGGCGAATTATTTTGTTGTAAAATTATCTATGTTTAGGGCTAAGCATAGTGGGGTATCTAATCCCAGTTTGGGTCTTAGCTATCGTGTAGTCAGATTATTATAAAGTCACTTTCGTGGTCTATTTTATGGTAACTGTAGCTTTTTACGGCTTAGTTAAGTTTTAACTTTAGTGCAAAGGTATCTTAAACACGCTTTACGCCGTGGGCCTATTAGTTTGGGTTAATCGTATGACCGCGGTGGCTGGCACGAAATTTACCAACCCTTTTTAGTATGGCTTAGTCAAACTTTCGTTTATGGCTTAATTTTTATCACTGCTGTATCCCGTGGGGGTGTGGCTTAGCAAGGTGTTATGAGCTACTTAAGAGTGTGCTTGATACCTGCTCCTTTAGATCACTGCTGATTTTAAGGGCATTCTCACTGGGGCGTGGAGACTTGCATGTGTAAGTCTACTAAGAACTAATAGGAAGGCTAGGACCAAACCTTTGTGTTTATGGAGTCGTGCGACTCATCTTGGCATTTTCAGTGCCTTGCTTTATTAATTAAGCTACATTAACTTATACTGAAATTGTAGTGTGTATAATAAATAAAATACATAGTAAATATGAGAGGAAAAAAAAAGGGGATGCTATCTATAGATAGACCACGAGATCGAATGCGTGTAAGACTGTTGTGTTAAGTTAACTAGAGTAGCAATACATTTGTATACAATTTAAATAAAGCTTGTGAGTATTGTATGCACTTAGTCCTGTTTTTGGGGTTTGGCAGGACATAAATAAGTGTATAATAGATGACATGAGTTTATGGGGGGTAAGGGGGGTTTGTATAAGTTAACTTAATGTCTTGCGCGTGTACGTACGTGTACACACGTGTACGTACGTGTACACACGTGTACGTACGTGTACACACGTGTACGTACGTGTACACACGTGTACGTACGTGTACACACGTGTACGTACGTGTACACACGTGTACGTACGTGTACGTACGTGTACGTACGTGTACGTACGTGTACACACGTGTACGTACGTGTACACACGTGTACGTACGTGTACACACGTGTACGTACGTGTACACACGTGTACGTACGTGTACACACGTGTACGTACGTGTACACACGTGTGTCCTAGAATTATATGTCCTGAAACCATTGACTGAATAGCACCTTGATTTTATGCGTGAGTTGATAAATGATAATGAATAAGTCCAGCTACAAGTTATTTGACTGCATTAGGGCCGCGACGGGCATATTCCCTGAGAGCAGAAGATAAGTTAGAGTTAGTGCCGTTGCGGTCATAGATGAGTGATAGCAGATTCCCCCCCTAAAAATAAAAGATACCAAATGCATGACACCACAGTTATGTGTGATCATGGGCTGATTAGTCACTAGTCCATCGAGATGTCCCATTTGCGAGAATTAGTAGGATTGGAATAAATAGAGTCATGGCCCTGAGGTAAGAACCAGATGCCAGGTATAGTTTCATGATAGTAACCCCCACATTAGCATGGGCCCGGAGCGAGAAGAGTGACATTACAGGCAAGGATTGATGGTTTCTCGAGGCATGGTGATTAAGCCCTTATTGGACTAAGTGATATGCATCTAGTTACTGTTGAGGATCAATGGGTTGTGGAATTGGACTAGACATGTCCTATGTAAAGATATAATATCATGTACATGCTTATATGCATGGGGCAAGCCATTAATGCACGACGTACATAGGGGAGGGAAAGAAGGATTTTTTGGAGATACTGACATAGCACAGTAGAGGTGGTCCAATATATGAATGTAGGGGGTGTCAGGGAATAGTTTAAGAAGAATTTCAGCTTTGGGTGCTGATGGTGGAGCAAGAGCTTCTTCCTTGAGTCTTAGGGAGGGCGACTACTCTCCATTTTTGGTTTACAAGACCAAGGTAATGATTATACTACAAAGACTCTTCATTTTAGAAGATTATTTTCGATAACGCTAATTGTTGGCATTAGAATCAATAGGATGGTGAAATATAGAATTGAGGCGACCTGTCCGATAATGATGAAAGGGTGTTCAACTGGCTGTCCTCCAATCCAAGTTAAAGTGAGAAGATCGGCGACTAAAAGTCAGAATAGGCATTGGCTGAGGGGTCGGAATATTATACTGCGTTGCTTAGATGTGTGGAGGAATGGAATGAATGCTAAAATTAGGATGGAGAATACTAGGGCGAGTACACCTCCTAATTTATTAGGGATAGATCGTAGGATGGCATAGGCGAATAGGAAGTATCATTCAGGTTTGATATGTGGAGGGGTGTTTAGGGGGTTTGCAGGGGTGTAGTTGTCTGGATCTCCTAATAGGTCTGGTGAAAATAAAACTAGTGATATTAAGACTAGGAGCAGGAGTAGGATTCCTAGGATATCTTTAATTGTGTAGTAGGGGTGAAACGGAATTTTGTCTGAGTCTGATGTGATTCCTGAGGGGTTGTTGGATCCGGTTTCGTGTAGAAATAGGAGGTGTACTATTGCTAGAGCTGCGATGATGAATGGAAAGATAAAATGAAATGCAAAGAATCGTGTTAAGGTTGCTTTGTCTACTGAGAAGCCACCTCAGATTCACTCTACTAAGTTGGTTCCGATATAGGGGATGGCGGAGAGAAGGTTAGTGATTACAGTTGCCCCTCAAAATGATATTTGTCCTCACGGCAGTACATAGCCTATGAATGCTGTGGCTATGGTTGCGAATAGTAGTACAATTCCAATGTTTCATGTTTCTATGAATACATAGGATCCATAGTATAGGCCTCGTCCCACATGTATGAATAGGCAGATGAAGAATATGGAAGCGCCATTTGCATGTATATAGCGGATAATTCAGCCGTAGTTAACGTCTCGACAGATGTGGGTGACCGATGAAAAAGCTGTGGCCGTGTCCGATGTGTAGTGTATAGCTAGAAATAAACCTGTTAGAATCTGTAGAATCAAGCATACTCCTAATAAGGACCCGAAATTCCATCAAGCAGAGATGTTAGATGGCGCTGGGAGGTCAATGAATGAATTGTTGACAATTTTGGCTAGTGGGTGGGTTTTTCGAATGTTGGTCATTAATGTTCTTATAGTTGAAATACAACGATGATTTTTCATGTCATTAGTCATGGTTAAATTCCATGTAGGAATAATGATAACATACATTGTATTTATTTTAAGTATCGTTTTTGTGATGAGTTTTGTGGGTTTTGCCACTAAACCATCTCCTATTTATGGTGGGCTTGTGCTAATTATTAGCGGTGGGATTGGTTGTGCGATTGTTCTGAATTTTGGGGGTTCTTTTTTAGGGCTGATAGTGTTTTTAATTTATTTGGGGGGTATATTAGTAGTATTTGGTTATACAACTGCTATGGCTACTGAGCAATACCCTGAGGTGTGAGTTTCAAATAAGGCTGTTCTAGCGGCTTTTATTACTGGTCTATTGTCTGAGTTGTTGACTGCTTGCTATATTTTGAAGGATGATGAGGTGGAGGTAGTATTAAAGTTTAATGGAATAGGGGATTGGGTAATTTATGATACGGGGGACTCTGGGTTTTTTAGTGAAGAGGCTATGGGTATTGCGGCTTTATATAGTTATGGAACCTGGTTGGTGATTGTTACAGGTTGGTCGCTGTTAACTGGTGTGTTGGTTATCATGGAAGTTACCCGTGGTAATTAAGGATTAGTAGGCTGAGAATTATAGTTAGTATGAACGATAGGAAATAGAGCTTGATGAGACCCTTTTGATTTGAAATAAGGGTAGAAGATTTTATTTGGAAATACGAGATTGATTTGGGTAGGATGTTTTCTAGTCAGATGGAGTCCAGAAGTATAGATGCTGATTTCTGGCTGATGGTTAAACTTGTTTTAGGTGTGAGGCGGTGCATAATGGTTGGATAATAGCCAAGGAGGGTGGAAAATTTAAAGTAATTAGATGGATAGTTAAATTTGAGTCCTTGTATGGTAAGGTTTAGTTCTAGTGCCAGGATGAAACCCAAGATAGTTACTGCAAGGGCTATCATTTTTAGATAATGAGGCATAGTTATCTGTGGGATGGTGGTGGGTGTGATGCTGTGGGAGATAATGTATCCTGCAAATACACTTCCGATAAGGAGTCGTTTAATAGAGTTAATTAGGAGAGGATTATTCTCGTTGATAAGGATTATAGGGGAGAAGCGGGGCTGGCCTAGTAGAGCGAAGAATATAATTCGGGTGCTGTAGGCAGCGGTTAGGGATGTGGCAACGAGTGTAATTAAGAGGGCTCAGGCGTTGGTATTCGACGTGTTAGCGGACTCGATGATCAGGTCTTTGGAGTAGAATCCTGTAAGGAAAGGTATGCCTGTTAATGCGAGGCTTCCGACAATCAGGGAAGTTGTGGTGAAGGGAAGGACTTTAAATAGGCCACCTATCTTTCGAATGTCTTGTTCATCGTTTAGGCTGTGGATAATTGACCCTGAACATATGAATAACATAGCTTTAAAAAATGCGTGAGTGCAGATGTGTAAGAAGGCTAGGTAAGGCTGGTTAATGCCAATTGTTACTATTATTAGGCCTAGTTGGCTTGAGGTAGAGAACGCTACAATTTTTTTGATATCGTTCTGTGTAAGAGCGCAGATTGCAGTAAATAGTGTAGTAATAGCCCCTAAGCATAAAGTGAGGGTTTGAATAGTTTGATTATGCTCTATTAGTGGATGAAAGCGGATAAGAAGAAATACTCCTGCTACAACTATTGTGCTTGAGTGAAGTAGGGCTGATACAGGAGTGGGGCCTTCTATGGCTGAGGGGAGTCAGGGATGTAAGCCGAATTGAGCAGATTTACCGGTAGCTGCTAATAGTAAGCCAAGTAGCGGCAAATTAAAATTATCGTTTGTTGTAATAAAGATTTGTTGAAGGTCTCATGTGTTTAAGTTCAATAGAAACCATGCTATGGTTATAATGAAGCCTACATCTCCAATACGGTTATAGAGGATAGCTTGTAGGGCAGCTGTATTTGCATCGGTTCGGCCGTATCATCATCCAATAAGTAAAAATGATATAATGCCAACTCCTTCTCAGCCAATGAATAGTTGGAATATGTTGTTTGCGGTGACTAAGACTATTATAGTAATAAGAAATAAGAGAAGATACTTGAAAAATCGGTTAATATAAGGATCGGAGTGTATATATCATATAGAAAACTCTATAATAGACCACGTGACAAAAAGGGCTACGGGCACAAAGATTATTGAGAAGTAGTCTAATTTAAAACTCATGGATAGTTTTATGGTCTGGATTGTTATTCAATGTCAGTTTGAAACAATTGTTTCCTGTCCTGAGTAGATGAATATTATTGTGGGAATTATGCTAATTATGAATGCGTAAGAAGTAGCGGTTTTTACATAGTATGGGTATAGCTTATTTTTGTAGAGTTTAGTAGAGGTTATAATGATGGGCAAAGTAAGAATGACTAGAGCTGTGATTATGCATGAAGTAAATATATTTATTACTTTTATTTGGAGTTGCACCAATTTTTTGGTTCCTAAGACCAATGGATTACTTCTATCCTATAAAAGTTGAAAAAGCCATGTTCTTATACATGGGAGCATGAGTTAGCAGTTCTTGCAGTACTTTTTCGGTAAGCAAAAAGGTTTGAGCTTTTATTATTAGATTCACAATCTAATGTTTTTGTTAAACTATGCTTACAGTAGATGGGACCGAGAATAATTTTAGGGTTAAGGGATAGGAGGTAGAGGCAGTAGATGCAAGGTTATTAGGGCATTTTCTCGTGTGAATGACGGTTTGATATTTTTGATATGGTGGGAATATTTACCACGCTGTGTGGTGATTAGTATATAAAGTGAGTATAGGGCAGTGATGGTGATGTTAATTCCTATTAGAATAATAGTAATGTTGGATCATGAGAATGAGGATATCACTACAAATAGTTCTCCGATAAGATTAATTGTTGGAGGAAGAGCCAGATTTGTGAGGCTTGCTAATAACCATCAGGCTGCTATCAGGGGAAGGAGGGTTTGAAGTCCTCGTGCGAGAATCATAGTACGGCTATGGATTCGTTCGTAATTGGAGTTGGCTAAGCAGAATAGCATCGAGGATGTTAAACCATGGGCAATTATTAGGGCTGTTGCACCTATATAACTTCATGGTGTTTGAATAAGAACCGCTACAATAACGAGTGCCATATGACTAACTGAGGAGTATGCAATTAGGGATTTTAGATCTGTTTGACGGAGACAGATAGAGCTTGTTATGATTATGCCTCATAGAGATAATATTATGAAAGGATACGCTATGAAGTTGGTCAGGGGGTTTAGTAGGGTTGTAATTCGTATCATGCCATAGCCTCCTAATTTCAGGAGTACGGCGGCAAGTACCATGGAGCCGGCAATAGGGGCCTCTACGTGTGCTTTTGGTAGTCACAAGTGGAGGCCGTATAGAGGTATCTTTACTATGAATGCTATCATGCATGCCAATCATAAGAAAACATTAGATCAGGAGTTTGGCAGAGGTTGAATTCAGTATTGAATTATGAGAAAATTTAGGGAGCCCATGAAATTGTGGATGTAAAGGAGAGCTACTAGGAGTGGGAGAGATCCTATTAAAGTATAAAATAAGAAGTAGAGCCCTGCGTTTAGTCGTTCAGTTTGATTCCCCCATCGGGTAATAATGATCAGGGTTGGGATTAGTGTTGCCTCAAATAGGATGTAAAAGAAGATAAGTTCAGAGGCGGTGAAAGTTATAATTAGGAACAACTGGAGAAGAATCAGTATTGAAATATATAGTTTTTTTCGAGTTAAGGGTTCTTTTGATAAATGGTGTTGGCTTGCTATAAGTATAAGGGGTAGAAGTCATGTTGTAAGTGCTAGTAGCGGTGCTGATAGGGAGTCAGAGAAAAATATTAAGGAGGGGTTCAATGTATTATCATTTGGTTGATTCAGGTAGAATAAGCTGATTAAGCTGATTAGCAAACCATATGTTGTCGTGTTAATTCAGATTATGTTAGGCTTTGATACTCATGTAAGGGGGATCAGTATGATAGTGGGGATGATAATTTTTAGCATTGTAAGAGGTTTAGGTTTTGTACGTAATCAGTCCCGTAGGTGTTAGATACTATAACTAGTAGAGATAGTCCTAATGCTGCTTCGCAGGCAGCAAATACTAGTAGTACGATTGGTATCATGCTGGCTAATGTAAGGTGGTTGTTGAGAATAGTTACAGATATTATTACAAATAGTGATAATATTATGCCCTCTAAGCATAGTAGCGATGATATTAGGTGTGATCGATAAACAAGTATACCTATTAGAGAAAGAATGAATGCCAGAAAGATATTAATATATACTATGGACATATGATAATTATGAGATAAATCATAATCTAATGAGTCGAAATCATTTGTTTTGGCTTAAACTAATTATCATATTCGGTTCATTCTAGCCCCTTTTCGGTTCATTCGTACGCTAGGCTTGCAGCTAGGAGGGAGATTAGTAGGAGTGCTATGATAAGTATTGTTGTCAACTTGTTGGTTTGTGACGCTCAGGGAAGTGGGAGTAGGAGTGCGATTTCTAGGTCGAAAAGCAGGAATGTGATGGCAACTAGGAAGAATTTTATAGAGAAAGGTAGGCGAGCAGATCCCATGGGGTCAAAACCACATTCGTAGGGGCTTGTCTTGTCTGTATAAATATTTAGTTGGGGAAGTCAGAATGCGATTAGTACAAGTAAGGACGCTAGGGTTACATTAGTTATCAAGGTTAGTATTACGTTTATTACTTCTTTCCAGGTTGATCTGGAGCTAACTGATTGGAAGTCAATTGTACTAGTTATACTAAAGAAATAGGATCCTCATCAATAAATAGATACATATAAGAATAGTCAGACTACATCAACAAAGTGTCAATATCATGCAGCGGCTTCAAATCCGAAGTGGTGGTTTGATGTGAAGTGGTAGTATAGTTGTCGGAGAAAGCACACGATAAGGAATGTGGAGCCAATAATTACATGTAGTCCGTGAAACCCAGTAGCTATAAAAAAGGTAGATCCGTACACTCCGTCGGAGATTGTAAAAGATGTCTCGTAGTATTCGGAGGCCTGTAATAGTGTAAAATATACGCCTAAGGAGATTGTAATAAATAGGCCTTGAAGTATGTGTTTACGATTGCCTTCTATTAAACTATGATGGGCTCAAGTAATAGATACTCCGGAGGCTAGGAGGACTGAGGTGTTGAGTAGAGGAACTTCTAGTGGGTTAAGAGGAATAATGCCGGTGGGAGGTCAGCAACCTCCAAGTTCAGGAGTAGGGGCTAGGCTGGAATGGTAAAAGGCTCAAAAGAAGCCTGCAAAGAAAAATACTTCTGATACAATAAAAAGAACTATTCCGTACCGTAGTCCTTTTTGTACAATAGGGGTGTGATGTCCTTGGAATGTGCCTTCTCGGATCACATCTCGTCATCACTGGTATATGGTTAGCAGGTTGGTTGTGAATCCTAATGTAAGTAGGGATATTGAGTTATAGTGAAATCATATGATAAGACCCGATGTTATAAGAAGGGCAGAAAGGGCTCCTGTTAGCGGTCATGGGCTTGGGTTAACTATATGGTAAGCGTGAGTTTGGTGGGTCATTAGGTGTTGTCATGTAAGTATAGACTTACTAGTAAGGTAAAGACATAGGCTTGAATTAAGGCAACAGCAAACTCTAGAATCGTAAATAGAATTAAAATAATAAAAGTGATGAAAGCTGTGGTCGCGCTAATATTAATAAGAGCTAAGGTAGCCCCTCCAATCAAATGGATTAGGAGGTGTCCTGCAGTAATATTGGCGGTTAATCGAACGGCTAGAGCTATGGGTTGAATGAATAGACTAATAGTTTCGATGATTACTAGTATTGGAATTAGGGGAAGAGGGGTGCCTTGGGGTAGAAAGTGTGCCAAGGATGCTTTGGTCTTATAGCGGAAACCGGTAATTACTGTCCCTGCTCATAGGGGGATTGCTATTCCGAGGTTTATAGAGAGTTGTGTCGTGGGCGTAAATGAGTGGGGTAGTAGTCCAAGTAGGTTAGTTGAACCAATGAATAGAATTAGTGATATAAGTATGAGAGCTCAGGTTCGTCCCTTTTGATTATGAATTGCTAGTATTTGTTTTGATGTTAATTGAATTAATCATTGCTGAATGGAGATTAACCGATTATTGATTAGGCGATTGGGTGCTGGGAATAAAATGGAAGGGAATATGACGATCAGTACTACAATAGGGAGACCTATTATTGAGGGGGCAGCGAAAGAGGCGAATAAATTTTCGTTCATTTGTTTTCTCAAGGATTATGTTGACTAGTGATTTTAGTAGACTTGGTTATTGGGTTTTCCGGGTAGTGGTGATTTGAAATTTTTAGTTGGAATAGAATGAAGAGGGTGAGAAATATTGAAAAGATTATAATAAATCAGGTGGATGTGTCTAGCTGTGGCATTTCATTAAGGGGAGGTTAAAACTCCCAGTCTTTAACTTAAAAGGTTAATGCTTTATAGCTTCTTAATGAGTAAGTCTAGTCTAGGTTATACTATTAAGGCAGATCAGGTTTCAAAATAAGATAGGGGGACTATTTCAAGAACAATGGGTATAAAGCTATGGTTAGATCCGCAGATTTCAGAGCACTGGCCATAATACAGTCCCGGTCGTATGGCTATAAGGGTGGTTTGGTTTAGTCGTCCTGGAATAGCGTCAGTTTTTAGACCTAGTGATGGAACAGCTCATGAATGCAAAACGTCTTCTGAAGAAATAAGTATTCGGATGGTTATTTCTATTGGGAGGACAACTCGGTTGTCTACTTCTAATAGTCGGAGTTCTCCTGGCTTTAATTCTTGTGTTGGGATTATGTAGGAGTCAAAGTTTAAGTCTTCATAATCAGTATATTCATAGCTTCAGTATCATTGGTGGCCTATTGTTTTCACGGTTAAAGAGGGGTTATTGATTTCGTCTATTATATAAAGGATTCGGAGGGAAGGTAGAGCGATTAGGATTAGGATAATGGCGGGTAGGATAGTTCATACTGTTTCTACTTCCTGTGCGTCTATTGTGCTTGTATGAGTTAATTTTGTAGTCAATATTAGGGAAATGATGTAGAGAACTAAAGAACTGATTAAGAATACAATTATTAGTGTATGGTCATGAAAATGAAGTAGCTCCTCTATAATAGGGGAGGTTGCGTCCTGTAATCCGAGTTGAAATGGGTACGCCATAGAGGTATATAGGGGTTTCACCTATAATTTAACCTTGACAAAGTTATGTAATATTTTACTAATACCTCCTGATTGAGAAAGACATAGTGGTTATGACATTGGCTTGAAACCAATTTTAGGGGGTTCGATTCCTTCCTTTCTTATTTTTGGATTACATATGTAGGTTCTTCGAACGTGTGATATGGAGGGGGACATCCATGTAGTCATTCAATATTAGTTGTAGTAAGTTCTACTATAGCAACTTCTCGTTTGGATGCAAAGGCCTCTCAGATTATAAAAATTATAAGCATCACCGCTGTAAGCGAGATAAACGATCCTATAGAGGAGACGGTATTTCAGGTGGTATATGCATCTGGATAGTCAGAGTACCGACGAGGTATTCCGGATAAACCTAGGAAATGCTGAGGGAAGAAAGTTATATTTACTCCCACAAATATAATTGTAAAGTGAATCTTTGCTCAAGTATCGTTAAGAGTATAACCTGAGAATAAGGGGAATCAGTGGGCAAATCCTCCCATAATGGCAAAAACTGCTCCCATTGAGAGCACATAGTGAAAATGAGCTACAACATAATACGTATCATGAAGAACGATGTCTAAGGACGAATTAGCTAGGACAATGCCTGTTAGCCCGCCTACTGTGAATAAGAAAATAAACCCTAAAGCTCATAGCATAGCTGGAGATCATTTAATATTGCCTCCGTGAAGTGTTGCCAGTCAACTAAATACTTTTACTCCTGTTGGAATAGCGATAATTATAGTGGCGGATGTGAAGTATGCTCGTGTGTCTACGTCTATTCCTACAGTAAACATATGGTGAGCTCATACGATAAAGCCTAAAAACCCAATAGATATTATTGCCCATACTATTCCTATATAGCCGAAAGGCTCTTTTTTCCCTGAGTAGTAAGTGACAATGTGAGAAATTATTCCGAACCCTGGCAGGATAAGAATGTAAACTTCAGGATGTCCGAAGAATCAGAATAAGTGTTGATATAGGATAGGGTCTCCTCCTCCAGCGGGATCGAAAAATGTCGTATTAAGATTACGGTCTGTTAAAAGTATTGTAATTCCAGCAGCCAGTACAGGCAGGGATAGTAGGAGTAGAACTGCTGTAATTAGTACTGATCATACAAATAGGGGGGTTTGATACTGGGATATTGCAGGGGGTTTTATGTTGATAATAGTAGTAATGAAATTAATTGCCCCTAAAATAGAAGAGACTCCGGCTAAATGTAAGGAGAAAATTGTAAGATCAACGGATGCTCCTGCATGGGCCAGATTGCCAGCCAGTGGGGGGTAAACGGTCCACCCCGTTCCTGCACCTGCTTCTACCATAGAAGATGCTAATAGTAGAAGAAAAGATGGAGGAAGAAGTCAGAAGCTCATGTTATTTATTCGGGGGAATGCCATGTCCGGAGCACCAATTATTAATGGCACTAGTCAGTTTCCAAAGCCCCCAATTATAATGGGCATGACTATGAAGAAGATTATTACGAAAGCATGGGCGGTTACGACGACGTTATAAATTTGATCGTCGCCTAGTAAAGTACCGGGCTGACCTAGTTCGGCTCGGATGAGGAGGCTCAAGGCAGTGCCTACTATGCCGGCTCATGCTCCAAATAGTAAGTATAAAGTACCAATATCTTTGTGATTAGTAGAGAACAGTCATCGGTTAATGAACATAGGTAAAATGGCTGATAAAAGCATTAGACTGTAAATCTAAAAATAGAGGTTTAAGTCCTCTTTTTGCCAAGCTCTGTGGTGAATTTTCATATTGAATTGCAAATTCAAAGAAGCAGCCTAGACGCCGCCGGGGCTTCTCCCGCCTTTTTTTTCTACGCGGCGGGAGAAGGTAGATTGAAGCCAGTTACTAGGGTATTTAGCTGTTAACTAAAATTTCGTGAGGTAGAAGCTCACCAATCTAGGGAGGGCTTAGCTTAATTAAAGTGTTTGATTTGCATTCAATTGATGTAAGATAGATTCTTGCAGCCCTTAGAGGTGATTTGGTCAGGGGTTAAGTGTATAGCACTTGCTTAGAGCTTTGAAGGCTCTTGGTCTGGTCTAACCTAAACTCCTAGTCCAAGACTGATAATATAGGTGTTAGCGGGAGTAGTATAGTTGAGATAATGATTAAGGGGGGTAGTAGGGTTGCCTTTTTTGTGTACTCGAATTGTCATTTTATTTTTATGTTATTTGTGGACGGGAATATGGTAAGTGCGGTGCTATATGTGAGTCGCAGGTAGAAATATAAGTTAAGTAGAGCGGTGATGGCTATTAGTGTTGGAATAATAATTATGTTATTTTTTGTTAATTCTTGAATAATTATTCATTTAGGGATGAAGCCAGATAATGGGGGTAGTCCTCCTAGGGATAATATTAAGATTAAGATTATGGAGGTGATTAGGGGAAATTTATTTCATATGTGGGATAAGGATAAGGTTGTGGTGGATGAGTTTAATATGAATAGTATGAAGGTAGATAGTGTTATTAGAATATATAAAGTTAAGTTTAGGATTATTATTGTAGGGTTGTAAATAATGATAGCGGCTATTCAGCCTATGTGGGCAATGGAGGAGTATGCTATGATTTTTCGTAGTTGAGTTTGATTTAGTCCGCCTCAGCCTCCTACTAGAACGGATGCGAGGGCTATTAGTATAAGAAGGTTGGTGTTAATTGATGGGGAGATTTGATATAGGATGGATATAGGTGCGATTTTTTGTCATGTTAGTAGGATTATTCCTGATATAAGTGTTACTCCTTGTGCTACTTCGGGAACTCAGAAGTGGAATGGAGATAGGCCTAGTTTTATTGTTAGGGCGGTGGTTATTATGATGGATGCGATGGGGTTTGAGATTTTTGAGATTACTCATTGGCCGGAGTAAAGAAGGTTAATGGTGACTCCTATTATTAGTAATATTGAGGCAGTAGCTTGTGTAAGAAAATATTTTGTAGAGGCTTCTATGGCTCGTGGATTATACTTTTTTATGAGGATAGGGATGATGGCTAGCATGTTTATTTCGAATCCAATTCAGATCAGTAATCAGTGCGAGCTTAGTATGACGATTATGGTCCCTGCCATGATAGTTGCTATAATAATAGTGAGAATAGGGGGTTTTATTAGTACGGGAAGGGTATAAACCAACATTTTCGGGGTATGGGCCCGATAGCTTAATTTAGCTGACCTTACTGTAGAATATAGTGTAAGTTTGGTAGCACGAAGATCTTTGAATTCTTAAGATTAGGTTCGAAGCCTATTATTCTAGAAATAAGAGGATTTAAACCTCTATTATTTACTCTATCAAAGTAACTCTTTTATCAGACATATTTCTTATGTTTGGGGTGGGATACTCGCGGTAATAATGGGTAAGGCAACATGTCATATGCATAGGGCTAAAGTTAGGGGTAGAAAATTTTTTCACAATAAGTGTATTAATTGATCATAGCGGAATCGAGGGTATGATGCTCGAATTCATAGGAAGCAGATAGTTAGTAAGAGGGTTTTTATAGTGAAGTTAATAGAGTAGAGTTCTGGTATAAATGGGTTGTGGAATGCACCGAAGAATAGAATTGTTGTGAGGATATTTATTATAATGATATTTGCGTACTCTGCTAGAAAGAATAGGGCAAAAGGACCCGCTGCATACTCTACGTTAAATCCAGAAACTAGTTCGGATTCTCCTTCAGTTAAGTCGAAGGGGGCTCGGTTAGTTTCTGCTAGAGTAGAAATGAATCATATCATGGCTAGGGGCCAGGCCGGAAAGATTAGTCATATATGTTCTTGGGTGATAATTAGTGTGGATAGTGTAAATGACCCGTTTATTAGGAGGACTGATAGGAGAATGATTGCTAGTGTTACTTCATATGAGATTGTTTGAGCTACTGCTCGGAGGGCTCCGATTAGAGCGTATTTGGAGTTTGAGGCTCATCCTGACCAAAGGATGGAGTATACGGCGAGACTTGATATTGCTAGTATGAATAGGACTCCTAAGTTTATATTAATGAGTGGGTAGGGCATTGGGAGAGGGATTCATATAGTTAGGGCTAGTGATAGAGCTAGAATGGGGGCTAGAATGAATATTGATATGGAGGATGTAAGTGGTCGTAGAGGTTCTTTTGTGAAGAGTTTTACTGCATCTGCGATTGGTTGAAGGAGGCCGTAGGGGCCTACGATATTAGGCCCTTTTCGAAGTTGTATGTAGCCTAAGACTTTTCGTTCAACGAGGGTGAGGAAGGCTACGGCAAGAAGGATTGGGATGATAAGAGAGATAATGTTGATAAAGAACATTTTGTTAGGGAGAGGAATTGAACCTCTGATAATAAAGGTTTAAGTTTTACGCAGTTACCGGGCTCTGCCACCCTAACAAAGCCCCTTTTCTCGGGCTTATGAGGAGATAAACTGGTTAGATTGAGTTGACTTCATCTATTAGTTTTAAGGCGCCTTTGTGAGGTAGGCCTTACATCCCTTGTCCTTTCGTACTGGGGGAGGTTATATAATAGATAGAAACCGACCTGGATTACTCCGGTCTGAACTCAGATCACGTAGGACTTTAATCGTTGAACAAACGAACCCTTAATAGCTGCTGCACCATTAGGATGTCCTGATCCAACATCGAGGTCGTAAACCCTATTGTCGATATGGACTCTTGAATAGGATTGCGCTGTTATCCCTAGGGTAACTTGTTCCGTTGATCAAAAATTATTGGATCAATAAGTGATGTTATATTTTGACTTGTGGGTCTAAATTTTAATCACTCGGGAGTTTTTTTATATTCCGAGGTCACCCCAACCTAAATTGCTAACCCACAATAATGGTGTAATGTTATGCCTTGTAGGTATTTAGTATCCATAAGTTTGGGTTAGTTAATTAAAGCTCCATAGGGTCTTCTCGTCTTATTGTGGCATTCCCGCCTCTTCACGGGAAGGTCAATTTCACTGATTGGGAATAAGAGACAGTTAAACCCTCGTGTGGCCATTCATACAAGTCCTTATTTAGAGAACAAATGATTATGCTACCTTTGCACGGTCAGGATACCGCGGCCGTTAAACAAGTGTCACTGGGCAGGCAGTGCCTCCAATACTAGAAATGCTGGAGGTGATGTTTTTGGTAAACAGGCGGGGTTTGTGTTTGCCGAGTTCCTTTTACTCCTTTTAATCTTTCCTTAAATGCATGCCTGTGTTGGGTTAACAATAGGGTAGATAAGTATTTCATTTTTGGGTTGATATTATCAGATTGTTAACTATCAGTGGTCTATCCGTTTCTGATATAAGCTTATGCGGGGAGAAAATAGTTCTTGTTACTCATACTAGCATTGTTGCTTCTATATTTAAATAGAATGGCCCAGGAGGTATAATTAGGAGTTGATGTAATATGATTGGGATTAAGTTATATTGTTTGTTGAGCTGGAACGCTTTCTCAATTGGTGGCTGCTTTTAAGCCAACTATGGTGATGTTAGTATATACTCTCTAATAAAGGTTGTATCCTGATTCTAAGAAGCTGTACCTTCTTAGACTATATTTTAAATTTACATTAAAATTTTGTTTTTTTTTAGGTAAATTTAAAGTTGAACTAAAATTCTGTTTGTGGGCAACCAGCTATCACCAGGCTCGTTAGGCTTTTCACCTCTACCCACAAATCTTCTCACTATTTTGCTACATAGATGAGTTGATCCTTTTAGATTGTTTATGGGTAGCTCGTCTGGTTTCGGGGAGCTTAGCTTAAGTTCTCTTTGTTAAGTCGTTTCTGGCTAGTTCATTATGCAAAAGGTAAAAGGGGTAATCTTTGCTGTTTAATACTGTTAAGATGTCTTTCATCATTCCCTTACGGTACTATCTCTATCGCTCCAATTAAAATTTCTATCTCCTATACTTTTATTATTTAACTAAATGTTTTACTTTATATGTCTGTGATACTTAAGTTTGGGGTTAGTTGGGCTAGCTTTTGTTCAAAGTGGTCATAAGTAATGAAATCTTCTGGGTGTAGGCCAGACGCTTTAGTTAAGCTACACTTTGATTAATCCAAGCACACCTTCCGGTATGCTTACCTTGTTACGACTTGTCTCCTCTTGTGTCTTAGTTAAGTTAATATGGTTATGGTTGTGTCTTATTACTTGAGGAGGGTGACGGGCGGTGTGTGCGTGCTTCATGGCCCTATTCAATTAAGCTCTCTATTCTTAATTTACTACTAAATCCTCCTTCAGTTTTTAATTTCATAAAAACGTTCGTGGAATGTTCTTGGGTAGAAAATGTAGCCCATTTCTTCCCACCCCATAAGTTACACCTTGACCTAACTTTTTTATGTAAAATGATTGTGCTTACTATTCTACCTTTTGAGGGTTTGCTGAAGATGGCGGTATATAGACTGAATTAGCAAAGGGTGGTGAGGTTTATCGGGGTTTATCGATTATAGAACAGGCTCCTCTAGAGGGATATAAAGCACCGCCAAGTCCTTTGAGTTTTAAGCTATTGCTAGTAGTCCTCTGGCGAATTATTTTGTTGTAAAATTATCTATGTTTAGGGCTAAGCATAGTGGGGTATCTAATCCCAGTTTGGGTCTTAGCTATCGTGTAGTCAGATTATTATAAAGTCACTTTCGTGGTCTATTTTATGGTAACTGTAGCTTTTTACGGCTTAGTTAAGTTTTAACTTTAGTGCAAAGGTATCTTAAACACGCTTTACGCCGTGGGCCTATTAGTTTGGGTTAATCGTATGACCGCGGTGGCTGGCACGAAATTTACCAACCCTTTTTAGTATGGCTTAGTCAAACTTTCGTTTATGGCTTAATTTTTATCACTGCTGTATCCCGTGGGGGTGTGGCTTAGCAAGGTGTTATGAGCTACTTAAGAGTGTGCTTGATACCTGCTCCTTTAGATCACTGCTGATTTTAAGGGCATTCTCACTGGGGCGTGGAGACTTGCATGTGTAAGTCTACTAAGAACTAATAGGAAGGCTAGGACCAAACCTTTGTGTTTATGGAGTCGTGCGACTCATCTTGGCATTTTCAGTGCCTTGCTTTATTAATTAAGCTACATTAACTTATACTGAAATTGTAGTGTGTATAATAAATAAAATACATAGTAAATATGAGAGGAAAAAAAAAGGGGATGCTATCTATAGATAGACCACGAGATCGAATGCGTGTAAGACTGTTGTGTTAAGTTAACTAGAGTAGCAATACATTTGTATACAATTTAAATAAAGCTTGTGAGTATTGTATGCACTTAGTCCTGTTTTTGGGGTTTGGCAGGACATAAATAAGTGTATAATAGATGACATGAGTTTATGGGGGGTAAGGGGGGTTTGTATAAGTTAACTTAATGTCTTGCGCGTGTACGTACGTGTACACACGTGTACGTACGTGTACACACGTGTACGTACGTGTACACACGTGTACGTACGTGTACACACGTGTACGTACGTGTACACACGTGTACGTACGTGTACACACGTGTACGTACGTGTACGTACGTGTACGTACGTGTACGTACGTGTACACACGTGTACGTACGTGTACACACGTGTACGTACGTGTACACACGTGTACGTACGTGTACACACGTGTACGTACGTGTACACACGTGTACGTACGTGTACACACGTGTACGTACGTGTACACACGTGTACGTACGTGTACACACGTGTACGTACGTGTACACACGTGTACGTACGTGTACACACGTGTGTCCTAGAATTATATGTCCTGAAACCATTGACTGAATAGCACCTTGATTTTATGCGTGAGTTGATAAATGATAATGAATAAGTCCAGCTACAAGTTATTTGACTGCATTAGGGCCGCGACGGGCATATTCCCTGAGAGCAGAAGATAAGTTAGAGTTAGTGCCGTTGCGGTCATAGATGAGTGATAGCAGATTCCCCCCCTAAAAATAAAAGATACCAAATGCATGACACCACAGTTATGTGTGATCATGGGCTGATTAGTCACTAGTCCATCGAGATGTCCCATTTGCGAGAATTAGTAGGATTGGAATAAATAGAGTCATGGCCCTGAGGTAAGAACCAGATGCCAGGTATAGTTTCATGATAGTAACCCCCACATTAGCATGGGCCCGGAGCGAGAAGAGTGACATTACAGGCAAGGATTGATGGTTTCTCGAGGCATGGTGATTAAGCCCTTATTGGACTAAGTGATATGCATCTAGTTACTGTTGAGGATCAATGGGTTGTGGAATTGGACTAGACATGTCCTATGTAAAGATATAATATCATGTACATGCTTATATGCATGGGGCAAGCCATTAATGCACGACGTACATAGGGGAGGGAAAGAAGGATTTTTTGGAGATACTGACATAGCACAGTAGAGGTGGTCCAATATATGAATGTAGGGGGTGTCAGGGAATAGTTTAAGAAGAATTTCAGCTTTGGGTGCTGATGGTGGAGCAAGAGCTTCTTCCTTGAGTCTTAGGGAGGGCGACTACTCTCCATTTTGGTTTACAAGACCAAGGTAATGATTATACTACAAAGACTCTTCATTTTAGAAGATTATTTTCGATAACGCTAATTGTTGGCATTAGAATCAATAGGATGGTGAAATATAGAATTGAGGCGACCTGTCCGATAATGATGAAAGGGTGTTCAACTGGCTGTCCTCCAATCCAAGTTAAAGTGAGAAGATCGGCGACTAAAAGTCAGAATAGGCATTGGCTGAGGGGTCGGAATATTATACTGCGTTGCTTAGATGTGTGGAGGAATGGAATGAATGCTAAAATTAGGATGGAGAATACTAGGGCGAGTACACCTCCTAATTTATTAGGGATAGATCGTAGGATGGCATAGGCGAATAGGAAGTATCATTCAGGTTTGATATGTGGAGGGGTGTTTAGGGGGTTTGCAGGGGTGTAGTTGTCTGGATCTCCTAATAGGTCTGGTGAAAATAAAACTAGTGATATTAAGACTAGGAGCAGGAGTAGGATTCCTAGGATATCTTTAATTGTGTAGTAGGGGTGAAACGGAATTTTGTCTGAGTCTGATGTGATTCCTGAGGGGTTGTTGGATCCGGTTTCGTGTAGAAATAGGAGGTGTACTATTGCTAGAGCTGCGATGATGAATGGAAAGATAAAATGAAATGCAAAGAATCGTGTTAAGGTTGCTTTGTCTACTGAGAAGCCACCTCAGATTCACTCTACTAAGTTGGTTCCGATATAGGGGATGGCGGAGAGAAGGTTAGTGATTACAGTTGCCCCTCAAAATGATATTTGTCCTCACGGCAGTACATAGCCTATGAATGCTGTGGCTATGGTTGCGAATAGTAGTACAATTCCAATGTTTCATGTTTCTATGAATACATAGGATCCATAGTATAGGCCTCGTCCCACATGTATGAATAGGCAGATGAAGAATATGGAAGCGCCATTTGCATGTATATAGCGGATAATTCAGCCGTAGTTAACGTCTCGACAGATGTGGGTGACCGATGAAAAAGCTGTGGCCGTGTCCGATGTGTAGTGTATAGCTAGAAATAAACCTGTTAGAATCTGTAGAATCAAGCATACTCCTAATAAGGACCCGAAATTCCATCAAGCAGAGATGTTAGATGGCGCTGGGAGGTCAATGAATGAATTGTTGACAATTTTGGCTAGTGGGTGGGTTTTTCGAATGTTGGTCATTAATGTTCTTATAGTTGAAATACAACGATGATTTTTCATGTCATTAGTCATGGTTAAATTCCATGTAGGAATAATGATAACATACATTGTATTTATTTTAAGTATCGTTTTTGTGATGAGTTTTGTGGGTTTTGCCACTAAACCATCTCCTATTTATGGTGGGCTTGTGCTAATTATTAGCGGTGGGATTGGTTGTGCGATTGTTCTGAATTTTGGGGGTTCTTTTTTAGGGCTGATAGTGTTTTTAATTTATTTGGGGGGTATATTAGTAGTATTTGGTTATACAACTGCTATGGCTACTGAGCAATACCCTGAGGTGTGAGTTTCAAATAAGGCTGTTCTAGCGGCTTTTATTACTGGTCTATTGTCTGAGTTGTTGACTGCTTGCTATATTTTGAAGGATGATGAGGTGGAGGTAGTATTAAAGTTTAATGGAATAGGGGATTGGGTAATTTATGATACGGGGGACTCTGGGTTTTTTAGTGAAGAGGCTATGGGTATTGCGGCTTTATATAGTTATGGAACCTGGTTGGTGATTGTTACAGGTTGGTCGCTGTTAACTGGTGTGTTGGTTATCATGGAAGTTACCCGTGGTAATTAAGGATTAGTAGGCTGAGAATTATAGTTAGTATGAACGATAGGAAATAGAGCTTGATGAGACCCTTTTGATTTGAAATAAGGGTAGAAGATTTTATTTGGAAATACGAGATTGATTTGGGTAGGATGTTTTCTAGTCAGATGGAGTCCAGAAGTATAGATGCTGATTTCTGGCTGATGGTTAAACTTGTTTTAGGTGTGAGGCGGTGCATAATGGTTGGATAATAGCCAAGGAGGGTGGAAAATTTAAAGTAATTAGATGGATAGTTAAATTTGAGTCCTTGTATGGTAAGGTTTAGTTCTAGTGCCAGGATGAAACCCAAGATAGTTACTGCAAGGGCTATCATTTTTAGATAATGAGGCATAGTTATCTGTGGGATGGTGGTGGGTGTGATGCTGTGGGAGATAATGTATCCTGCAAATACACTTCCGATAAGGAGTCGTTTAATAGAGTTAATTAGGAGAGGATTATTCTCGTTGATAAGGATTATAGGGGAGAAGCGGGGCTGGCCTAGTAGAGCGAAGAATATAATTCGGGTGCTGTAGGCAGCGGTTAGGGATGTGGCAACGAGTGTAATTAAGAGGGCTCAGGCGTTGGTATTCGACGTGTTAGCGGACTCGATGA
>NW_027554456.1:0-51401 GCF_053574225.1 Canis aureus | reverse complement strand
GATGCCTGCCTTGGACACCAGGCCCCTGCTCCACATGCACACACGCCTACAGTAGCCACGGCCACTGGTTCCCTTGCCCCTTTGCCAGCAGGCAGCCTGGCCTCTGGGGACCAGAGGGACGTCGGGGACCCACTCCCACATGTTCACCTCTTTTTTCTGTATTGCTCGTCATTCCAGGTCCACGTCTTCCCTTTTATTACCAGGAGTAATATTAACAGTTCGCTGAGCTTCATGCCGGTAGGTCTCACTGGCAGGATGACTTACAAAGAATAGGCCATAAAATAAAATGGCCCATTGAGGGTGGGGGGTGGCATATGAGAGGGCAGAGAAAGGGGGGGTGGGCCGGGCGCTTGCCAGGAGTTCTCCTGTTGAGCCCCCACAAGGACCCCAGGGGACAGGTGTAATCGCCCCCTTTCGTCTTTGGGAGGTCAGGTGGTTGGCCTAAGGTTGCAGAACTGCTATGCTGGTCAGAACCAGATTCCGTGTTTTCCAAGTACAAAGGGTGTTAATTCAGGGAATTAGCACCTTAGTAGCTGCTGGAAGGGTGGAGGGTGAGTGAGGGTCAGGAAATCACGGCTGAAGGTCAGCCTGCAGATTCCAGAATGGATGGTTCTCGCAAACTCCCCTGGAAGTGGAGCGGCACCTCCAGGAAGCCCGCCGCTGTGAGCAGGTGAGGGCAGGTGCCGGCCTGGCAGCGGCTGCAAAGCTCCCCCCTACCCCCGGGGCTGCCTCCAGCTGCCTTCGGAGAGTGGTCTCTGCTCCTTAGCCTTCCAGATATCACAGGGGTGGCTCCTGGGAGAATCTAGCCTGGGACCCCGTGCAGAAGAGGAACCTGGGAACCCAGGTCTTAGAGGGGTCTGTGGAAGAGGTCGGTGGGGTGCCAAGGTGGGGGTGTCGGGCGGACCCACGACTAGTCCAGCTGGCTGCTTCGGGGCAAAGCTGGGGTCTGAGCTCACATATGCAGACTTTCCAACCCTCTGCTCCGTTTCCCAAACCATGCTGACTCCTGTCACACTTCCTTGTAAAGGACATTTGTCCTTCCTGCCCCCGTCCCTCTCTAGGATGCACAGAGATCCCTTCAAGCATCAGTGACGTGGAGGGCTGTGCAGGATTGTGACAGTGACGTGCTAAGCAAAGGACCTTTATCTTTTTCCTTCCACTCGTGTTGGGGGCTTCATAGGGCGATGACCGGACTTCCTTAGGAGGGAGTGGGATCTTGAGGTTTACTATCTAGGAATGGAGCTAAAGAGAAAGTTACATCCCTTCAATTTTACATCCCATAGACAATTTTCTATGGGCCTCATTATCTTTTCCCCGAGTAGCTTTGGTCGGGAGGATGGGGGGACACTCTGTGGACAAGGAGCAGGGTCCTGGTCTGAGGGAGGCTTCGTTAGGGAGTCTCAGAGTCCACAGTTTTGTTCGGTCTTCCTTCCCCAGGCCAATATTTATGTGTGTGTGTGTGTGTGTGTGTGTGTGTGTGTGTGTGTGGTGTGTGGTGTGTATTCGTTCAAGTGAGAGAGACGCCACTGGATCCTAAATTTTTCTCAGTAAATTGCAAATATTATGAGATGTATTAACAGTCGGGGCCAAGACAAATGTAATTTTGGATTATTAAATCCACATGACAAATGAGTGCCTATTAATTTTTATTTATCTTGACTGAATTAACAGGAATGAGCAATGGAAAAGAAAAATAATTGTCTTTCTGCTTCTTGTAGAGCACAGCAGATTTGGAGAAAGCCCTAAGAACCAGCAGCATAAAGTCATAGAATGCTGGAACTGGGGGAGAAACCTTTATTTGCTCCAAGTTAATAAACACGTATGGGGATCTCCTAGGTCTTGGGGATTCAAAAGCACACTGTTCCAGTCTTCAGGGGCTCAGTCCCCACTCCACGGCAATGATGAGAACTTGGCCAATGAATAACGGTTGTATGAGGTTAGAGTGGCTCTGGTTAACTCTTTTGGGGTGGGGAGAGAACAGGGAGGGCTTTCTGGAGGAAGTTATCCCTGAATTGGGTTTTGCTGCATGGATAGAAGTTTGCCCCCCCCCCCGCCCCCAAAAAAAAGTTCAGGAAAGGCATTCTTGTTAGAAAGAAGAAGGACTTATTAAACCATAAACCAGTGGTGTGAGGGAATAGAGTGGAGGGAGATGAGATGAGTAAGGTGGGAAGGGGGTCAACCCTAAAAGCTGAGCTGAAGATGACGAGTCTGGACTCTTCCTCAGGGATGGGGGTGGGTATTTAAGGGGATCAAGCAGAGGAATGACCACTTTGGTGGTGCTGTGGGGGGTGCAAGGCTGAAAGCAGGAGACCCTCATGAGGAGACTGCAGTGGATAGGGAAAAGAAGCGAGGCGGGGCAACCCCAAAGGAGAAGAGTTGATGGGTTGTATTAGTTTCTTTTTGCTGCTGTAACAAATTGCTATAGATGTCGTGGCTTAACGCAACACACATTCATCTTCTTACTGTGCTGTTGGCCAGAAGTCCAAGATTAGCCTCACTGTGGGATAGTCGAGGCGTTGGCAGGGCTGGTTCCTTCTGGAGGCTCCAGGGAGAATCTGTTTCCAAGCTGCCCTTTCCAGATTCTAGAGGCTGCGTCTGGTCCTTGGCTTAAGGCCCCTTCCTTCATCTGTATTTTTTAAAATTATTTAAAAAATATTTTATTTATTTTATGGGGTGGCGGGGGGAGCGTGGGAAGAGCGGAGCGAGAGGGATAATAAGCAGACTCTACGCTAAGCATGGAGTGTGAAGTGGGGCTGGATCTCACCCCTCTGAGGTCATGATCTGAGCTGAAATCAAGAGTCGGACACAATCGACTGAGCCACCTGGGTGCCCCCCTTCCTTCGTCTTTAATATGCATCACTCCAGTCTCTGCTTCCATCATTACTGCTCCTTTTGTCTGACTCTGAACCTGCTGCGTCCCTCTCGGAGGGATAGTTGTGGAGGTCCAAGGTCCACCGGGATAACCCAGGATATTCTCCTATCTCAAAACCCTTAATTTAATCATATTTGCAAATTCCCTTCACCCTATAAGTTAACATTCACCGGTTCCAGGACTCGGACGTGAACACGTCTGGAAGGCTATCATTCAGCCTACCGCATGGATGCCAGGGGCTTCGGGAGATGTAGCCGGCACAATCTGGGGACCGATTAAGGGCTGACGGGGAGGATGGAGTGTTGAGATAACCCCTCCGGGCAACAAGGGGTTGGTGGGGCTGCCAACTGACATAGAGAAAGAAGAGCAGATCTGGGCACCAGAGTGGAAAAAAGTGGCAAACAGTGGGCTCTATTTTAAACACATCAAATTTGACATGTGCCCAGGGGGCCGTCATTTCCGGGACTCAGGGGAAAGGTCTGGGTGAGAAAGAAATCGGAGGCACTAATGTATAGTTGGTAATTAAAGTTGGGGGCATGGACAAGGTAACTCGGGGAGAGGACACAAACATGTTCTTGGGGCGCCCGGGTGGCTCAGTTGGTGAAGCGGCCAACTCTTGATTTTGGCTCAGGTCCTGATCTCAGGTCGTGGGATCGAACCCTGTGTCAGGCTCCTCACTCAGCACGGAGTCTGCTTGTCCCTCTCTCCAACCTCCCCCTCCTCAAATAAATTTTTTAAAAAAATTCTTGAATGGTATGGCACAGTAGAATCACCCTGGGGTAAACTGGTAGTATTTTAGTATGTCCCAAATACGGCGTACCTCTGGGCATCTACGTTTTTATGTCCGCACGCTATCCTCAGAGCTGCTTAAAAGGCGCATCCGTGGGCTCCGTTCCTAGAGACTCTGGTTTGTAGGTCTGACCCCACAATGAGAAGCTGAAAGAGGCCCACAGGGAGGAGACCACTGACTGGCAATGTGGGGTCAACAGGGACTCTAGCAAATTCGTGGACTTCCTGCTGCACACTCTCTGGGTTCACCTGAGTTGTCCTGCACCCGCAGACTGTCCCCGGAACACAACGACAGCCCCTTCTTGTCTCTGCTTCCCTGCCTGAGAGCTTTCCCCAGTTCACCCGGGCTGCAGGCAGGTACAACCTGGAAATAGCCCCGGGCCAACCCTCATTGGTGGGGGATGCAAGTTGTAGGATCAGTGCCCCGGGCTCCCAGCCTCGGGGAGCTCTGAGGTGGCCCTGACAGGTGGATCTCAGTTGCCCACAGTGGCGACCTGTTCAATAGCTGCACTGGGACATCTTTTCGCCCTTCCCTGTCTGCCTTCCTGCCAGCCCCCGCCCCATCCTCACTTCTTGGGATCACCTCCTAGTTTTACTATATGTACCCATGTCCTCGTTCACACCCTGCTTCTGTTTGGATGGAATCATGAGGAGGAGCCAAGGGCCATGCGGGAGCAGTGATGCGCCCTCAGAGGAGCACCGGAGCAGGGGGTATCGTCCTCGGTGATGCCCGGGGTCCCCCTGGTGCACCCTTCTGCATTTGCAGTGTCCATTCTAGCTCTCATATGATGACCCTGGGTTTCCTGAGTCCCTTCTGCAGAACCTCCTTTTGGGATCCTTGAACCCCCGTGGACCATTTCCTGGGGACTCTGTGCTCCTGGGTGCCTGTGGCTCCCCACTTTCCCTACCCCCCACCCCGGGTCATGCCCTTGCATTTCAGAGCAGACCTTCAGTGCCTTAGAGAAGGAAGGAGTAAGCATAACTGAGCACCTCCCTGTGTCCAGCTCTGCACTCGTGTGATTTTGACATCCGCTCCGCTATTCCCGAGTCGCTGGGGAGGGTTCATAGCCGGCAGCAGTCCCAGACTCAGGAAGTGGTGGAGCTGGCCCTTGGATGTGGGTCTGGTGCCAAGGGATCTGGGTCTGAATCCCAACCCCTGCCCCTGGTCACGCGCCGCTTCCTCACCTGTAAAACAGAACAACACAAATAGTTGTGTGTGTTGAGCCTGTACCATACGCGGCGTACTATCAACCCCAGTGCATTCAGGATAATGAAGCCATCATTTTTCAGGTGGAAAAAAAAACTGCAACTCAGAATAGTTAAGTAATTAGCTCGGAATCACTAGATCAGGGTCTAGAGAGCGCGTTGGAAACCACGCAGCCTGTCCTGCCCTCAGCCGTGGGGCACGATAACCCTGTTACTTCGCAGATGATGGCAAGAGAGAATGAAGGCTCAGAGGTACGGTGCCCCTCACCGTGCCTGGCACACGCATCTGTTGGGGGGTGCTCAGTAGGTGCCCGTCCTCCCCCCCTGCTCTTTCTCCTCCTGCAATTCCTCTGCTTTGGGGCAGGGCTACGGCCAGTGGGTGAAAGCAGAAGATTGGCTGTCACTCCAACTCTCTGGCAGTTGGGACCCCTGGTATTAATGTTCACTCTTGGCAGAGGAAGACAGAGCCTAGCTGGTCAGTGGGTAGGGTCGAAGTCCTGTCTCGGTTCAGGGGACTGAGAGCACCACGGGAGGCTTGGCTGGGAGCCCTTGGACCTCGGTGAAAGGATTCACTCATTCACAGGGCGGTTCTTGACCTCTCTCTCTCTCTCTCTCTCTCCCTTGGCCCCCACATGCAATCTGCCACCAAATCGTGTTGACTCCACCTCAAGTGCCCTCAGCCTTCTTCTACTTCTCCCCATTCTCATTGCTACTACCTCTTCCTGCATCTCTCCCGTGGACCAAGGCCTTAGCCATCTAACCAAGAGTGTGGCATTTCCTGGCCCCCATGTCCATCCACATGGCACTCCACGGGGTCTTTCTGACACAGTGGGATCATGCCCACTCCCTGGGACTCCCTGGGGCCCGTCCATCCCTGTAAGAAAAGACCCAGAAAATGTCTCTTAGCTACATTTGTCCACAATTCCTCAGGACCCATCAAAACCTCCCCCTGGGACTTTGCACATGTTTTCTCCTTGGCTTGGGAAGACTTTCTCCACCTTTTCTGTCTAGCTAATTTTTTTCTCCTTCCCATCTCGGCTTGTACATTTCCTCCTTTTGGCAACTGTCCTTGACACCCCCTTCTCCATCCTCACCTCCACTGATGGAGGTGAGTTCACTTATCCCATGTTGTCAGAGCCTCCACCTCTTGTCTCAGCTCTTGGGCCTAGACCTGAGCCACCCACCACAGCCTTCCTTGAGTTTTCCAAGTGCCAAATCCTTGGCCAGATCCGAGGACGGAGGGAAGTGTGCCATGTTCCTGGGCCTGGGGGATCTCACCATGAGGAGAAGGCAGGTCCAGGCCAGATGGGACCATGTGTGACCAAGTCAAGCCCAGGTGCTCTGGGAAGGAGCAGAGGGGAGGAGGGTAACCCCTCCTGAGGGGATGAGGGGGGACTTCCTGGAGGAAGAAGTGCTGAGGTGGAGTTTTAAGGTCTCAGTAGACTATATGAGGCCAGAAAGGGAAGGAGGGAAGTGAATGCCTGGCTAGAGTCTGGAATGAGCAGAGTAAGCTGGTTCTTGCAGCAGGGCTGAGCTGAGACTGGTTTGACCTTGCAGACAGCTGACCAGCTGGGTGAGCGGAAAAGAGGACCTAGAGGTCACCCCCTACCCCAGACTTCTCCAAAAGCACTACTGGGGTGGATGGAGTCGCTTTCACAGAGGATTGGGCTTGGGGGGTCAGGGGGTGAAGAGGGTTGGTCAGCAGCTGGCGCATGCCACTGCATGGAAATTGCTTGGTGGGAAGGGCATGGGAACTGGGGGGAACAGCTCGGATAAAGCCAAGAGGCCAGAGTGAACGGGGTATAGGCAGGCGGGACAAAGAGGACGCCTGGCTGGGGTTTGGGAAAGGGGACGTCAGTCATGAGCTAGACCCTGTGTAGTGCTTCGTGCATCATTTTTACCTCCCCGGCAATCCACACTAGCCCATTTTACAGATGAGAACGTGGAGGCTCTGATGGGATCAAGGGCTTACTCAAACCACATAGCACCAGCCAGGGTCTGGTGCACAGTAGGTGCTCAGCACCCGTGTGTGAAAGGGCTAACTGGCCAAACGAATGAATGGCTGAATGAATAGTAGAATTCAAGCCCAAACACGTCTGGCTCTCAGCTCACACTCTGGCCTGGCCAGGACCATGTCTTCTGAATTCTCTCTACCTTCCTAGTGATAATCCTTCTACCTACCTAATCTATCTACCTTCATAATCCTAAGGGGGTGGGGCGACGAGCAGCAGCATTTCTGAGCCTGATGTGCCAATGGCTTTGAGCAAAGTTCCCACTTCCCTCAGCCCATCCCTCTAAACCAGGAGCCCACAGACCAAGTGCTTCCCACTTCTGGAATCTTCCCTAACTGCTCCTGGGGCAGCTCCGCACCAACTCCCCAGCTGCCCTTTTGAAGATGCTGTTTGCTTTCCCTGCTTCAAGTTTTATCATTCTCGCCAGGAAAATATTTGTCTTCCCATTACTTGAATTATGCCTCTCGGGTCCAGTGGGGAGGCCTTGGAGGAGGATTCATCCTGTTTTTTTGTTTGCTGAATTGGGAGAACAAATAGCCTTGTTTGACTTACCTGCGTTTTCCCAGTAGGTGGACCCCTCGGAGCAAACACGGGGTAGACCTGCCTTCTGCCCCTTGGACCTGATGTTGACCGAGGAGCAGTCTAGGCCGGGGTGGGCCAGGCCAGCCTCTCTGCTTGCCTTCCCTCACAGCCTGTGCTCCTCTTCATCGGACGAGGTGCCGGAGCTGGGCCTGGCACCGTCTGGAGTCCAGGAAACATTCTTTCCCCCTCAAATAGCAGCCCAGCCCTGTAATGCTTTCATGAATTTGATCGCAGAGGGAGACTTTGAAATGGAAGTTTCCTGGAGATGATGGGTAAGGGTGAGTCGTGAGGGGCTGGGACCCCGGATGAAATTTGAATTTGTCGTCTGCAAGGGGCCTGGCAGTTTAGGAGCCAGACCGAGCTGCTTCCCCATCTTTGATGGGCACCTCCTGCTGTCTGTGGTACCAAGGGTTGAGCTGGTGCTTCATTCTGCAAACGTGTAGTGAGCGCCTCCTCCAGCACTGTTTCAGGTATTGGGGATGCATCAGGGAACAAAGGAGGTCATAAGTCCCTGCCCTTTGGAAGTTACATTTCAGTGGAAAACAGACAAACCTAATACACAGAAAAACTGTAGCCAGCTAGAAAGGGGATGGAAAAAAATATTGCAGGAAAGGGTGATGGTCTCATGCGTAGGGGTGCAGTATAGATGGGTGGTCAGGGTAGGCTTGTGGAGAAGGTGCTGTCTGAGCAGACTTCAAGGAAAGGAGGAGCTTCATTCCAGGCACCACTGATTCCAAAGTCCGACTGAAGCCTACACTCCCTCTTTCTCAGCTGAATGAGACCAGAGAGCTGAGCAGGTGATAGTCTCCTACCCTCTTCCTTTTACAGTCTCTTGGGCATTCATCTACTCAGGGTTGGGGTGGGGGCAGACACACGAGAGTGAGGCTGCTGGTAGGGCAGCCTTTTCAGAGTAGGGCATAGGCACCAAGGCCCCCAAGACGACCATGACCCATCTTGAGAATAGAGTTGACTCTGGTTGGGGAGCGCAGTTAGACTAGGTCGGAAGAGTCCAGCCAGAGACGCTAAGCTCATGCCACGAGGTCCACTGCACTCCCTAAATTTGCCCAGAGGACAAATGAATGAAACCAGCGTTTCCTGAGGGCCTATTAGGAGCTGGAGCTTCAAGATGCCCCCCATCCATGTCATTCTTAGAACTGCCCTCTGAAGTTAGGCAGTATTAGCTCCATTTTACAGCTGGGGACACGAGCTCAAAGGTCGAAAAGCTTATGTGTCGCCGACCAGCTGGGATATAGATCTGGATCTGTCGGATTCCACAGACCAATTTTTACATCACAGCCATTATCAACTCCCTCATCTTAACAGCCAACAACACCACTGTCGCCCTCCCAACATCATCTACGTTACCAACAGCATCCACACCAGCATCACCTTTGACATCATCGTCAACGCCGCCAGGGTCACCGTCAGCCGCGTCCCCAACATCCTTCATAACCCCATGATCACAGGCAGTAGGATAACAGTCTGGCAGGTAATTAGGCTTCAGGTGAGTCAGATTCTCTCTCTCAGCTTCAGCTTCCTTATCTACAAAAGAGAAACATCTATCTCAGAAGGTGGGTGAGATGCCGAAACCACTCACCGAAACTAGTCTTGTCCAGATCATTGATGACCTCCGTGATTGTCATTTTGATACTCGCTCCCCCCACTCCCTCCCCAGCCCAAGAGCATCTGAGGCATCTGCCCACTTCCTCTGCCTTTCTTCCCCCCCCCCCCCCCCGCCCCGACTTTGGTGACACTCACTTTCTGGTTTTCCTTCTAACTCATAAATCCCTCCTCCTTTGCTGGCTCCGTCTCTTTTATTGGACCTCTAAACCTTAGAATGTTCCAGAGCTTGGATGTAGCCCCCTCCTCTCTTCATCCATGCAACCACCGTGCCTCCCTCTGAGGACTGTGATAACCCTGACATCCCCAGGAGGCTGTCAGGGAAGTGGACCTTAGGGCAGGCTCTGTGGCCCCCGGGGAAGGAGGGTCCCTTTCTGGGCCCATCTGGGACTCAAAGCTATTTTTCCAAGGGGGAGATATAGGCCCAATCCTGAGCAGAAGTTTTGCTAGTAGTTTGAGTGGTTTCTGTCTCTTGAATCTGTCTCTCTTTAAACCTTCCTGTTGCTTACAGGTCCGCACTGTCTCAGGTGATCAGAACCCCCGGACTTCTTTCACCCCCAAACATGTGCACACTGAGATGTCAGTGACAGGGAACCGCCTAGAGAGTGACCCCCACTCCCTGGGGGTGGGGGGCGTCTGTTTAGCAAAGAACAAAGCAGGGAGCTAAAGAGAGATCTCCAGTTGGTGGCTGGGGATATTCACAGGATGCTTTCCTGGAAACCAAAATAGCACCCCTTTGGGGGCTACTGTTTCTGCCCCCACATTGGGCCCATCCTGAAACAGATGGTCCCCCGTTGGGCTGTTCTTGCACACACGAGCAGAGGTATTCTTTTAGGTCCTCTTGGCCTCAGGAGCATTTTGAATCAGATGCCAGGAGAAGCAGATTGCCTACCCCTTATTCTGGGGGTTGTGGGCGGACGGCTTGGAGAGGAGATCTCTTCCAAGAATGTGTTTTCTCTTACATCTTCAGGATGCGGTGTACTTCACTCTCTGCTCTTTTGAGGCTGGCATGGGTGTGAGCCATTGCTTTGGGGGTGACGCCTGCCCTGCCTCGGCCCCTCCCCCACCCCTGCTAGGGGAAGGAGGGGTGGGGAGTCCCACTTGGCATCGCCCTCTGTGCCCTTCACAAGGGGCTACACTGTTGGCGGCACTGCTCCCCGCTGCTAGATTAACATTCCTAAAACGACTCTGTGGACTGGGCCATCCCTCTGCTCTGGAACCATCCAAAGTCTCTCATTTCCCCTAGAACAAGGTCTCAGGCTTCAGTGCCACCTTCAAGTCCCCGCGACTGATGCTGTGTTGGCTTTTCCAACCGTGACCCTCGTTCCTTCTCTGCCGAGTCCTGCCCTCCAGACACACGGGCATCCTGGCGGCCTCCCCACCACGCTCTTGGCTAGAACGTCCTCTCCCGCTCCTTTGTTGCCTACCCAAACTTCTTCTACACTTCCAGACAGGCTTCAGCCCAACCTTGCAAAGGCCTGCCTCTTCCCTGATCTTCTGGATCCTTCCACTCATTCACTCCAGCCCCCTTGGACCACCCGTTCACTCTCCCATGACCGACCCCGCTCCCAAGAGGGTCTGTGTGCAAAGGACCACTTGTTAAAGTATTGTCTGGGAGGGGGGACCACAAGACATGAGACGGTTTCCAGCCTAGTCTCAGGAGAGCTGTTACCACCCCGGGTCCTGAAGAAATGAGTGGAGGGAAGTGTCAGGAGACCTGCAAGGAGAGAGTCCAGAGAGAAGACCCAGGCGCCGTGACCTTCCGGAGGGGACATGGTCAGCGTGCTGAGAGCTCCCAGGGAGGAGTCAGGAGAACATGCCCAGACCTCAGCCTCCCCTTTCTGATCTGCGGCTGCGGCTTGACCTTGACCTTGTGCAGAAGCCACAGGGCAAAGGAGCCCTCGCCACATTCCCTGCAAGTCCCTCCCCAGGGTGGGCAGCTGAGTGAGGGAGGGTGGAGGGAAGAGAGAGAGATTTACACCTCATACCCTAGATTTCCAGTGGGGAAACAGTGAGAACTTCCAAAGTCACAAGTAGGAACATTCTTAGAATCAAGCGGTTCAACCTCATTTCACAGATAAGAAGACGAAAGCCCAGAGCGGCTGCATGCTGGTCTGAGGCCACACAGTAAGGAGGCATCGATAGGAGGACAGGAGAGCAGGGAAGTGTGGAGCCCAGAGCGCATCAGTAAATGAGTTCTCTGGAGCAGGTTGCCTCACACATTATTACCCAAGAAGGGTGAGTTTAGGGCGTACTGGCCGTGCCGGCACGCTTGTCCCCTAATGGGGGTCAGTTTGCAAGGGGGGGTTGACAATCCTCCAGGAAAGAGATTCATCCTGAAGGCGAGGTTGCTACCCATGCATTTACACGGGTGTGAGAGACCTGAAGTTCGGGACACAGTGCTGTGAGTTTTTCAAGCCTGTTCTTCACCTGGCTCCCTGGACACCTGCTGGAGTCCCACAGAAAGCAGTGCATGTGTGTGCACGTGTGTGTGCATGTGTGTGCACACGTGTGTGTACGCATGTGCGCCTTTGGAGGCCCGCCAGCCTTTCCAAAGATGCTGGCTCCGGCTCCCGTTGGGAGACCGGGAGGGGTGGCCGGGGCACACCGGAACTCAGAACTTTGTAAAAACATCCTCAGGTCTTTCTACCTTGACTTGGGAACACATCAGGGCAGTGTCCTGGGCTCTTTGTGAGGTGTCCGATAGTAGAATCTGAAAGAGGTGCTTGAATAAACTGCAACGGCACTGCGGTGGGACCCCCATAACAGATGGTGGCACAAAAAAAAAAAAAAAACAGAGAAGGGTCCTCCCTCGCCCCACCTCAGACCTCACTCGTCTCCACTCTCTCTGGTTCCATTTCCCTCTGCTCCTTTGTGAAAAGTTAAAGCAGTTGTACGGCGGTTTATGATTCGGGGACCTTCACGTTTCTCACTGGCTCTCCCGACAAGCCTGTGACACAGCCAGGGCAAGGACCACGGTATCCAAATGTCAATAAGGGAATGAATTCAAGGAGGTCCCCAAATTCCAGGGTCCCACAGGGAGAAAGTGATGCAACTATAGGGCCTGGCTCTGAAGGCTTCACCCTTTGGGCTGCAGCATATTGGGTGCTCCACCCCACCGGCCCGGACACCACCTTCCTCTGAATCTTTGCTTCTTTCTCTCCCCTTCTTTCTTTTTCTTTTCTAAAAAGATTTTATTTATTTATTCACGAGAGACACAGAGAGGGGCAGAGACACAGGCAGAGGGAGAAGCAGGCTCCCTGCGGGGAGCCCGATGCGGGACTCGATGCCCGGACTCTGGGATCACGCCCTGAGCCGAAGGCAGGTGCTCAAACACTGAGTCACCCAGGTGCCCCTTTCTCTCCCCGTCATCAGCTCACCTTTCCTCATCTCCATCTGCCCTTCTTCCTCCCCTGACTCCCCATCCTCTCTTCTCTGTCTTTCTCTCTCTCCTTTTTCCCTTCTCTTCTAAAAAGCCAAAGCTTCTCTCTGCTCTGAGAGTCCCAAAGCATGGTTTCAGGAACTTTCTTGCCTGCTTCTGGATATGGAGCATGTCTGCAAAATAGACGGATTTGCTGGGAGAGCCTCTGTCTCTCTGTGAGAGCAACTAACTGGGTGACTTTCTGCTTTTTGTACCGACCCAACGGCTGTGTGCAGACAGTACATAAAAATCACAAGCACCATAAGTCATCAAGCGATCGTTCCTTGAACCAATTAGATCCTGACATCTGCTTACTGTTTAATTATCTTCTGACTGAGGAAATGGAAAAGTTGACAAGTAGCTTGACCCAACAAGAGCGGGTTCCTTATCCCATCTCCCCCCACCCCCCCACCTCGTGAGCATGTTTATAGAACACCACATCTGCCAAAGTCTCCAAGTCCCTCTCCAGGGGCACCGGCAAAAAGTATGGACAAATATTTATATGTCATAAACTCAAGATGGTTTTCATACTGTTTTCATGTTTAACTGATTTCAAATGAACGACAATGGCCCTTAATGTGGTTACAAGAATTTGCCATTAATTTTCACTTAAAATTGGGTCCAGCCGGTCTAGGAGCCTACACTGTACTACAGTTCTTAATGATTTGCCTTCCAGAAACATGGGCCGCTTCCCGCTGGCTAATTGGCACAAGAGCTTAGGGGGGCCTCCGTCTCCTATTACATGTGAACAAAAATTGAGTTCAGAACATCACTCCTATTTTGGAACTCTTTGCGCGCTGTATTTGAGGCAGGCAGCTGGCAAACTGGGTGATGGCCACAGGAGGAAGGGCTGGCCCTGGCCCGCCAGCCTTTCCAAAGATGCTGGCTCCGGCTCCCTTTGGGAGACAGGGTGGGGTGGCCGGGACACACAGGGGTGTGATTTAAAGTCTCAGAACTTTGTAAAAACATCCTCAGGTCTTTCTACCTTGACTTGGGAACACATCAGGGCAGTGTCCTGGGCTCTTTGTGAGGCTTCAAGTCTTTCCTTCCTTGGCCTATGACACTGATGGTGGTGGGATGGAGGGGGACCACCATGACAGAAAGAAGAGTTGAGCCAGAGGAATAGGATTCTCCACTCTAGGGGACGTCATTTAAACTTGATGGGATTCGGCTTCCGTTTAATCAGGGTGGCCGTGTGTGATCTTATTCAACACTTTTTGTAGGGGATAATGTGAAATGGGATGGCAAACCATAGAGACTCCTAAATCTGGGAAACAAACAAAAGGCTGCAGAAGGGGAGGTGGGTGGGGGGATGAGGTAACTGGGTGATGGGCATTAAGGAGGGCATGTGATGAGATGAGCACTGGGTGTTATACTATATGTTGACAAATTGAATTTAAGTAAAATATAAAAAAATATGAAATGGAATGGGACGTTGGGAAAACAGGCTTACACTGGACATAGGATCCCCTTATGAAAAAAGAGGGGCACCTAGGTGGCTCAGGGGTTGAGCATCTGCCTTTGGCTCAGGGTGTGATCCCGGGGCCCTGGGATCGAGTCCCACATCAGGCTCCCTGTGGGGAGCCTGCTTCTCCCTCTGCCTGTGTCTCTGCCTCTCTCTTTCTGTGTCTCTCATGAATAAATAAATAAAATCTTTTCTTTTTTTTTTTTTAAAGCGGAGTTAGACCACATGGCAAGATACATAGGCTTCCTATCCAATATGAACCCTAAGAGAAAGAGTGCACTCCTGGAGTGCCTTGTGAAGCATAAGGCTGCTACCCCTGAGCTCAGTGGAGAGGTTCCTTGATTGATTATGAGTGATTATCGGTGATTATGATTGATTATCGACGTCTGTCCCGGTCACTGGGGAGAGAACGGCTGCATCTGTGTGGTACATTGATCATTTTGGGATCGGATGACCTTCAAAGGCCCTTCAATTCTATTTTTTTGATAAGGAATAATGGAGAAGCGAGTCACCCCGACTTCCTTCTCTGACTGTTGAGACCTAGAAAGCCAGACCAGGACGCTTAAGGCGATAACTTCACACACTTGAATGTGCACACTTGGAATTTTGTGGAAAATTCTGAGTCAGGAGGCCTGGGGTAGAGCCCATATTCTGTACTTCTGACGGTCTCCCTGGTGATGCCAATGCTGTTGGTCTATGAACCACACTGTGAACGGCCAGGATCGCAGGCGGCACTCTGAACCCAGGCAGTGTCCCTTCACTCTAGGCTTAATTGCAGGGCAACCACCATTCATCAAGCACCTTCTGTGTATATGCTTTTTTTCCAAGGATTTTTCGCGGATCATTTAATTTATTCCTCTAGACAGCCGATAGATTATTTCCAACGCCTGCCACCCAGTTTAAAAAATATTTTTCTGCAAGGGCAGTGGGTTTTGGTGCCCAGCCCCAGGTCTGTATATGGCAGAGGCGAGACGGACACCCAAGGCGAGTCTCTCCCCTGCACCAGCCTGGCCCTTTGCGCACCTAAGTCGTAAGCCTCACAGGAGAGTTAATGTTGTGAGTGCCCTCAACTCAAATGGGGCAGCACTTGGAGCTGGGCCAGGGGATTGGACTGATGCCAGATGTGTCCTTGGATCACATCAGAAGGCCAAGTTCTGCCTCGGTGATCTCTGGCTCCACCATTTCAGACGGTTGTTAGGTAGGCAGGCAACATCCCGTGATGCTGGCTTCGTGGGAAAGAGCCCTCTTTGACCTTATGAGTGTTTTGGAGCTGGACAGACCCAGGCTGGAGTCTGGCCACATGACATGACCTTGAGTAAGTTACTTCACCTCCTCGAGTGAAGGCCCCCTCACTTATAAAAAGAGGATGGTAAACATTCTTGCCTTTCAAAGTTGTTAGGAAGATAAAAATTAATAACGTAAGAAAATCCATGGTCCGGTGCGTAGAACAGATGCAGCACTCAATTTCTCCCTTTTACCCTCCTGAGCAACCGTAATGGTTGAGTTTTTGCTGCGCGCCACACAGATGTAACCAGTTTGGATTGTCCTCCAATGCGATGGCGTCATTTGTACAAATGGGTTCACGGTGGAAATGTAGTGCGGTGCCTTCCCCATAGACAATACTAGAAGAAACTATATGAATTACTAAATATCATTCTTTCCTGATATAATAAAAAACTATATAAATACACTTTCAGATATTTATTTATTTATTTATTTATTTATTTATTTATTTATGATAGAGAAAGAGAGAGGCAGAGACACAGGAGGAGGGAGAAGCAGGCTCCATGCAGGGAGCCCCACGTGGGACTCAATCCTGGGACTCCAGGATCCCGCCCTGGGCCAAAGGCAGGCGCCAAACCGCTGAGCCGCCCAGAGATCCCCATACACTTTCAAAACTTATACTCTAAAACATGTCAGTGCCAAGACATACTCAGTCAACACAGACAAATTTGGAAATTAGGAGCAATCTTCCAGTGTCTCCATTGTGCTCTGGCGTTAGGGAAATCATCGACCCGCTTTTGGACTTTTGCTGCCTTTGTTTCTGCAGTGAGTGGTGTTAATCCTGCTAAACGTTGTTGTCACGGAGTGTTCCTTAAATAGTTTTTAATTGGTTTTAATTTGGAGGAAGAAGGTTCTGCTTAAGATACTGGGGCAGAAATGGTCAAAAATAAAATCAACAGACAACAACGGGCTGCAGAAAAACATTACAGACATATACCATTCCGTGCCAATACACGGACACTTTGAATTTTTTCAATGTCACTTGTTGATGATTTTCACAAAGCAGAAGTTTAGTTGGTAATGCTTCTAATGGGTCACCGGAACCTTCTGTGTGTTCTTAGACAGTGGACTTGCCATCCCCAAGAATTCATTAAGGATGGTGGGGAAAAATGCAAACAAGTCAGCAAGGGCACTTAACCCTGAAACTTCAGGTCTATTTGGGTAATTAATGTTATTTATCAATGACCTATGAAAAAAGGGTAAACGGTACAAAATCCTTTTCTAAAAAAGATTGTCAAAGATCAAATTACTGTCGTCCTGACACTCAGAAAATACACAAGTGCGAGCAAATGATACCAGGGTCTTTTTGTTATTGGGGCATCTTGGACAAATTTCAGACAAAGTATTTCCTCCTTCCCTCCCTCCCTCCCTTCCTCCCTCCCTTCCTTCTTTTCATGGGAAATATAGTCAGAATTTTTCCACCCATCTTTTAAAGCATTAGCATAGTTCTAAATACATGACTCCATTCAAGAATTCTGTAACCCTTCAGCTAAGGGAGCCACAGCCTCTCTGACAGCTCTATCTTTGTAAAGGAGCCAGCAAGGTGCCCACATTCTCTCAGCTCTGAAGGCAGCAGAGGTCAACATACTTTCCTAGGAGCTGCCAAGTATTGTCAAAGAATAGCCCCAGTCTCATTGCAGATAGCATTTGAGGCATGCCATACTCTGTTCAAATGGCATCTGGCATAAAATATGTATTAGAAACATTTTCCCCCTCAAACTAAAGTAGATCTGAATTATGAAGGGGAAAATTGACAAGTGCAGTGATCACTGCGATATATCTACACCGTGTACCATGTCCTTGCATTTGCTTAGCCAATAAGATATGAAGAGGTAGGATTTGAAATGTTCCTGTCTAACGGACAGAAATATGTATTTATGACTCCCTAGTCATTGGGTACAGGATAGATATACTTGAATATGAATGAAATTTTACTCACTTGATTGTCATGAAAGTCAGAGTGGAAGTCTATTCAAGGGCAGCTTTGTTTATTCACCAATAATGTCATGTGTGCTTAAAAGTCAGTTGTGTGGGGATCCCTGGGTGGTGCAGCGGTTTAGCACCTGCCTTTGGCCCAGGGCGTGATCCTGGAGACCTGGGATCGAATCCCACGTCGGGCTTCTGGTGCATGGGGCCTGCTTCTCTCTCTGCCTCTCTCTCTCTCTCTCTGTGTGATTATCATAAATAAAAATTAAAAAAAAACTCAGTTGTGTGGTCACCAGCTAGTTTGTGAGACTCTTTTTTTTTTTTTTTTTTTAGGATCTTATTTATTTATTTGAGAGAGAGAGTGCATGAGCAGGGGGAGGGGCGGAGGGAGAGAGAGAAGCAGGCTCCCTGCTCAGGGATGCAGGGCTCTATCCCAGGACCCTGAGATCATGACTTGAGCTGAAGGCAGACACTTAACCAACCGAACCAGCTGGGTGCCCCTAGCTCATGAGACTCTTAAAAACCAATTGCTTATGTGATAGCCACAGTCGGTGCCATCGGAATGTTCAGTGCACGAGGGCCCCCCTGAAACTACGCATTGTCCCAGTTTGACGGGTCCTTTGGTTTCCCATGAGAACAGTCCCAGCTCCTGGTGATGGAGGCACCTGCAGTCTGGCCTGTCTACCCCCACCCACCCACCCAGAGCCCCTCTTCAGCCTGCTGGTGTCTCCGTACTGAGCAGGGCTTTGGTGCTTCTGTTCTGCTTCTCTGCCCTGGGGTCCTTCTGTTCTCCACCTGCATCAATCCCGCTCATCCTGTAAGAGTCCGCAGGGACCATGGATCAGCGGGGCCCTGGCAAGAAGCAGAGGGTGGTTCGTTGGAATGGGTGATGGTGGGACTGTTTAAGGGAGTGGCTGGGCTTGGCCAGGCGAGGCATCTCCAGAATGGTGAGAGAACCACGAGGCAATCACGGCTGCCAGTGTAGACGGCCCGGCAGGAGCCACAGCCTTTAGTCAAGAACCCTGATCACTGCTAACCCTGCACCTGGCATTGGCGGAGCCAGAGGAACACAGAGGTCCGCTCTCTCCTCCTGCTGTCCATCCCCTGCCGCCCCACTTTGGCCAGTCCCAACCTGCAGTTGGAGGAAAGATGTCCTTCATGCAGTGCTCCGAGTTCCAAGTTGGGTGGAGGGGCTACAGTCTTGGAGAGGGTGGGCAGCCCTGCACCTTGGTCTGGGAGTCCCCGTGGGGAGTGCAGCCCAGAGGAGCCTCTCTCTTTGAGCCCCGGGAGCACAGCTGACCTTGAGAAGCTGGAATGTTCTTAGCATTGTGCTACCAGGACATGGCGCTCTCTCTGGTCTTTTCCGTGTATCCTGTCCTCCGACGTGGTGGGTAAGCTCTCTGAACCAGGTGCCTTCACTTATTCTCTTTGTATTTCCCATATGGAAACAACCAAATATCCTGGGGTTCCTTGGTTGTGTCTGTTTTGAACAGTCTGTCCCTTTTGCTCTCCTCCCACCCACACTGCCCCAGGCCAGGGCACCTGGATTTGGACCTAGGGTATTGGTAGATTTTTTTTTTTTTTTTAGCGGAGGGGGGCGGGGCGAGGTGAATATTAAGGTAAGCGTGAAGATTCTGAGGGTCCTGGGGCTGGCTTGGGGAGTTTTCAGCAAATGCAACGGGAGACACATAAGCATAGGAGTTAGCAGAGAGAAGCTGACATCACACTCAGGAGTAGGAGCTAGGGTAGGGGGGCAGGGAGGGTCACCAAAACCAAGGGACCAGAGATAGGGATTGACATGGGATGTGACTGAGGAATGCAGGGCCAGGGGGACCTGAACTAGGGAGTCACCATCAGACGGATATTGGGATGGGCAGGGAGGGGGCTTAGATGCAAGGTTAAAGAGGGTGCCAGAGCTATAGTGTAGATTTATGCTTCCGATAGGGTAGCCACTAGCCATGGGCAGCTAAGTTAACTAAAATTGAACGAAATGAAAAATTCCGTTCCTTGGTCACCACAGCCACCTTTCAGGTCACCTACCGTGTTGAGACCAGCGCAAGTTAGAACGTTTCCATCATCACAGAATGTTTGATTGTACCACCTGGCCCAGAACATCCTAGAGATTTTGGGGTCCCGACAGTGCTAACGAAAGCACCTGTTTGACCCGACCGGTTCTTACCTGTCCCAATATCAAACAGACCTAGCGCCACATCTTCACTTTGCCAGGGAATAAATAATTGTATGCTGAGTCCCCAAACCTTGTCTCATCCGAAAAATGAGGATAGTAAGAGAGGACTAACTGCTGGGGATTGAAAGTTGTCCGGAGTGGTCATCGATGCACAGGAGCTGCTTGATAAATATCAGTTCCCAGCCTCCCTTGCAACAACGGTGATACTAAGTCGTGTTTGCTAAGAGCCTGTGCTGCGTGCGGGCACTGCCCTCAACAGTTGATTGTGATCGCCTCGTGGAATTCTCACTGTAACTGTAAGAAGCACCATTATTGTTCCCATTTTGCAAATGAGGAAATGAAGCCCCAGAGAGATTAAAACACATGCCCGCTGTCAGGTAGCGGTAGAGCCATGTTGCTGTATACTTGATTAGAAGCCGGGGCAGCCCGCGTGGCTTGGGGGTTTAGTGCCACCTTCAGCCCAGGGCCTGATCCTGGAGACCGGGATCGAGTCCCACGTCGGGCTCCCTGCATGGAGCCTGCTTCTCCCTCTGCCTATGTCTCTGCCTCTCTCTCTCTGTGTGTCTCTCATGAGTAAATAAATTCAAAAAAAATCTTAATTAAAAAAAAAAAAAAGAAGAAGAAGCTGTCACACACTGTGCTCTGCTATTTCCTATATCTTGTCCAAACACCCAGGCCAGGGGCCTGACATGGGCCCAGGCTGATGTGTGGCTGCTAACTGGCACCTCAATTTTGATCAGCTTTAATAAATACATTGAAAATGTCTCCACCTTTAGTTATTGCTTTTAACATTTGTTCCTCAATGAGATCCTTTGAACTCGAATCCAGGAGCGTTCAATCTCTGTGTTTAATTAAGGGCAGAGCTGGCCAAGGACTTTGGATCCGGAAGATTTTAGGAGCACCATGACCTTGGGCAGAGACGAAAGAGGTTGGTTCTTTTCATGGGGGAAAACCCAGAAAGAGAGTAATAGGACTATGCCTGGCTTTCTACCAAGTAAGCAACCTTAAGCTGGAATCTGGTGTGTCCTTGGGCAAGTCATTTGTGCTCTGGGAATTCCAGTTTGCTCCCTGGCAAAAGACCGAGTCCTGTCTCTGCTGTGGGGGGTTTGAGATTGAATGGGTCCGAAGACCCAGTGCCTGGGACACGGATGGCTTCAGCAGACATACCCTCAGCCCCACCCCAGGAAGCTTCTGGGCCACTCTGATCTCTTTCTTTAGTGAAGGGAAAGGGACCCTTATCTTCTGGACTGCACACTTTAAACACATCTCCAGTTGTGTCTTGGGAGTTCTACAAATTATGTAGATTTCTACCTTGATTGGGAAATCTCTTGTCACCTCATGCATATATTCAGAGAAACTAGAACTGCAGAAGGACAGACTAAAGCCAGGTTCTACTTCCCAGCATCCTGAGAGCTGGGCCCTGGGCTCCCTGCCTCCCTGCCTCCCTGCCTCCCTGCCTAGCAGGTCACTGTAGGGTCCCCTTGCCAGCCACCAGCTGCCAGTAACAGCGAGGCCTGGGAGCTCCCACGCTGGCACTGAGATTTCAAGAAGAAAGAAAACCATGTGAGGACTCTAGTGTACCTGGGGTGGGGCAGGTGAGGAAGACCAGGCAGTCTCCAGGGCCTGAGGTTATGAGGTGACATCAAGCTAAAGAGAGACCTGGGGTTCACGGGTCTCCCGGCTTCTTCCTCTGGTCTGTCCCCAGGTCATTTCCTCTGGTGAATCCCAGCATGAGCTGGTTTTTCCCTGGGTTATTATTTGGGGTCTGTGGGGGAGACCCGAGGTGGAAGTCACCGAGTTATCTGGAAAGGCCATGAGTAAGTCTTAGACTTAGTGACATTATCTCCAGGAAGGTTGGGGTGCAGCTGTTTGTTGTGGCCTGTACTGACTCTGGACTCAGACTTCCCTGGGCTCCAATCTTGGCTCTGCCAGTCATGAGCTGTGGACCCCGGTCCCCACCAGTTCCCTCCTTCTTTGATATTCTGGAATACTAGCTTTGTATTGGGGTTTTCACCCAAGTGATGCTCTCTAACTCTCACAAGCCTTATGTAGGGTGAGAGTATTCCTATTTTATAGGTGAAGAAACTGAGCCCTTGGGAAGTAAATGGTTCTCCCTCTCCTCCCCCTCCCCCTGCCTCTTTCTATCTGCCTCTCCTCTTTCATTCCCCTCCCTCTCCTCTCTCCCCTAGACCTTCCATGCTCACAGCCAGCTGATTCCCTGCAACCTCTGGACCTCTAATCCCAAGCTCTATATACACTTATCGCAGGGAAGAGATCTTGCAATAAGTCACTTGTGGAGGCTGACCCCACTGGTTCAACAGTTGGTCGCCACCAGGCTTGGCCATCACCCAGACCCCCTCTGAGCAGGAGGTCAAGGCTCCGGGCTGTGGCACGGACATAAAACAAGGCAATGGAGAGAAACAATGGGAAGAGGTTTCAAAAGCAAGCATTCCTGACCTTTGTCCAGACTCTGGGAACGTTTTTATTTTCAGAAAAATCTAATTCACACGATGGGTTTGGGGCTGAGAAGGCAGCTCACAGGCTCAGTAAATGTCAGTGAGCCCTGAATGTTGGGCAGGGCGAGGTGAGCCTATGGGGAGGGCTCTGCTCTACCAGCTGTAAACGACCCTGGGGAGCTCCCCCACCCACCCATTCACCCACCCACCCACCGGAGTTTTATTTAAGCCATAGACTGGCAAAGAGGTGGAGCAAAAGTCCTGGGATCCTCTCTCTTCCCTCCCTAAACTGAAGGCAAGCTGTGTGTACTGGTCCTGCTCTGATTTTCCCTTCAGCCTCTCCCAGAGCTCTTCGGAGGCTCCCGGCTCACACAAAGGGTGTACGTCAGCCTCAGGCTATGTTGGTGGGCCGTAGAAAGCCAGCCCTACCCCCAGACCAAAGGAAATGCACACAGACCTCCCCACACGGTTTGTTTCCAGAACCACCCTTGGCACTTCCTCCTGCCATCGGGCCATTTGCTAACAGCCTCTGCTTACACTGGCAAAAGAGCAGAGTCTGCTCCTGGAAATACCTCTGCCTGCAGCCCCGGCTCTCACCCCACTCCCTCCACTGCTGCTTCTTTAAAAGGAGTAACTTCTTATTCTTATAGTTATGGAGCCTGGCCCCATATGGAGAAGAAAGTGGTGAACTGACAAGTGGGCCCGGAGAGGGGGAGAAGGGACTTGTCCAAGGTCACACAGTTTGTGGGATCCCAGCTGGGGCCAGACTTCCTGACTGCCAGGTGAGAGCATTTTCCTCCAAAACTCCAGGGCCCACCAACAAGCTGGCCTGTTCCTGGCTTCCTTCTTGGCAGAAAGCATCACCAGCAAGAACCCCCTTGATTTTTCAGACCTCAGTGAGAACAAAAACAAAAACAAAAACACCCAACAACAACAAAAAAAGAGAAGGCAAAAAAAGCCAGAAAGAAATAAAACCATCCAGGATTCCCCAGCCCTGACTTGAGAAGGCTTCACCAAGTAAATCTGCCTCTGGAGATCTGTCAGATTAGAACAGATTTCCAGGGATCCCTGGGTGGCTCAGCGGTTTAGTGCCTGCCTTTGGCCCAGGGTGTGATCCTGGAGTCCCGGGATCGAGACCCACGTTGGGGTCCCTGCATGGGACCTGCTTCTCCCTCTACCTGTGTCTCTGCCTCTCTCTCTCTCTGTGTCTTTCATGAATAAATAAATAAAAATCTAAAAAATAAAGAACAGATTTCCATGTACTTCTAGTCTACCCAGGTTGCCCAGCCCACTGGCTCTTGAGCCTTGCTTTCAAGCTTTTGCTCAAGCTTGGTGAACAGCTTGAGCAAAATGCCTTTCTACCAACTTTGATACTCAGAGTCTTGTCAACCTCCAAGGACCTCCAAGGACCAATCCCATCCCCTACTTGGTGCTCTCCTTAAGAAAAAGGAGCTCACTTAGGCTCATATCCGTAGCTAGAAGGGCCTCAGCACATGTCTGTTGCACAAGTGAATGAATGAATAAAAGAACAAATTAAACTTTTATTTTTTTTTTCCATTGTGATTCCATTTCACATCCTTCTCTGAAGCATACCCCCACCCCAGCCTATGGAACCCTCTCCCTTTCATTGTGCTGACTTCCTGGTATACCTCTTGACATTTTGATCCCTCTCTGGCTCTAGCATCCCCAGCTACACTTGGCTATGCTGAAGAAATCCTTCTTGCTATCTTCCAACCCTCTGTCTTATTGCCTGCAACTAAACTGGGAAGTTCTAGAAGGGCCATAAAGCAAGCTAGCTGAGGGTATTTCAGAGGGACCAGCTGATGCAGAGAAGGACAGGTGATCATGGGCCCAGGTAGGAAAATAGTCAGATCCTGAAAATAGGCTGGGACACTGGGGATGTGAGACCAAGTGTGCACTACAGGTTCTAGAGCTCAAGTCAGTGCTTTTCCATCTAGAAGGGACAGCGTTCCTGAGAGCTAGTGTTGGCAGAGAATCCTGTTGTAAAGTTGTCTGTGACACTATAAGCTCCTCGAGGGCTGGGACCTGTCGCCACCACATCCCAGGGTCTGTCAAAGCCCTACTGAATCAAAGTGTATGGCACTAGACCTAGGAACCTCCATCTTCAGCAATCTCCCAAGATCCTGACCCTGATCAGACACAGTGAAATGTCACCACCACTGCCTCTTGCTTCTTGGAGTTCCCACAACCCAGAGCTCACGGTGGACACGTAACACATACAGGATAAGTATATTGTAAGATTGAAATCAGGTTACATGTTACATGGGGGCTTCTCTGCCTCTTGAATCCAGGTGAGATTGGCTTAGACCCCCCCCTCCAATTTCCTTCTCTGTGGAGACCCAGGGACCTGAGTTTTCTGAGACTTTTTAGGGGACACACAGCCTACTGGCTCCTGCTGCCTCAGGCTCTTCACACCTACTGTCTTCATCTCAGCCGCATGGGCCCCAACGGCCAGTGGCCTCTTCTCATTTTCCAGGGAAAGACTCTCAGGCACGAAGCATTCCTGGGTGAGGTAGATTGATCTGAAGATCCAGGGTGGGGGGCGGAGGTGGCAATGAAGGAAGGATTGACATCATATTGCAAACAACTTTGAGTTGGACATTGGGTGTTTCCATTCTTAAAATGCCCCTCTGGCTGGCCCGCTACTCCAAGTAGCTACAGCTTTGTAGCCTCTTCTGCTCCCCAACCGCCCCTTCTCTGATTCTCTTTCTCCTTTTCCTCATTTTGAGCAAGTCCCAGTTTCTTTCCTCATTTCCTGCAGAGCAGGATGGCCTTGACCCTCCCCCCCGCCCCCCCACCCCGGGCCTTAGAGGCCTTGGCTCTGGCACACACCCAGGCTTTCTGACCTCCCCTTCTGCTCCTTGAGGTCCCTCCCCCAGATAGAGACCTTTGGCTTCTTAGAGGAGTTCTGGCATCAGCTGTAAGTAATAAAGCTTCGTGCATTGCCTAGAGGTGGAGTACAGAAGCTGGAAGGGATCCCGGAGATCATGAGTCAAACTCAAGCCAGACAGTCATTGGCCCAAGGTCCCTGGCAGAGTGAGACAAAGGGCAGAAGCTGGAACTCGACCCCTGGCTCTCAAGCTGCCATGGATTAATTGATTCCATGAGTAACTCAGGACTCGAAAGCACTCTTACAAGTGTTGTGATTAGGAGCAGGTTTTGAGGCAAGATCGCGTTGTCCAGGTGGACTGCCCAACAACCTCTTCCTTAGTGGTGCTTCTTCATCACTCCCTGACTCCCAAGTTAAATTCCATGAGAATGGCCCTTTTATCTCTGTACTGGTCTTGGGCTGGCAGACAGAGCCAGGATTCTGGCCCTATAACCACCATTAAGATGCTGCTTGTTCTTGACCTAGAGTTGTCATCCTTTTGTGCCTCAGTTTACCTACCCTTCAAAAGAGGACTGTGGCTGGCAATTTGGGGAAATGTCTCAGGTGCCTTCACAAGTAGGCACACTTGACTCCAAATGTGTGTGTGCGTGTGTGTGTAGGGGGATTCATGGCTTTTTACCCCAATCCAACTGAAGGCAGCTCCATTTGTATCTGTTCTAATGACTATGGTTTCATAAGGGCTTCTAATAAAAAAAAAAAAAGATTTCCATTGCTTAAAAAGCACTTGCAAACCTGTGTGTAGCTGACATCTGGAGTCCAAGACTCTTGAAATATGAGATTTCATGGCCACAGTAAGGGGTGGGGGCTTGCCACAGGGCTCTGTATGGCCTTGCCTTCCACATGGCCACCATCAGCAAATTGGGACATCCATCAGGAGGCAGCTGGGGCAGCTGGGTGGGTGGGTAGATCCCCATCATGGGGGCTGTTTTGGGGACTTTCTGAGTATTGGCAAGTGTGAATCAGGCCCCACGTTTTCCATTTCCTCTGCCTGATATGCTCTTTCATGAAAGCATATAAATTTGTGGGTCGGCAAAACACAGATGCAAAAGTTCCATAGTCCAAAGGGGGTGTGGGCGGGAGTGGAGGGCTGGGCCCAGGTGGGCACCCCAATATTTCCACCGTGGGCAGTACACAGGAGTAAAAGCCTCTCCCAGGAGCAATTCTCTGACCAGCCCATACTCACCATGATCCTTGAGCATTTCTCCTTGTTTTTAGATTAATGCGTGTGGTTCGAGGGCCCCAGGGTGGGAGACACAGGGGAGACACAGGATTCACCAGCATGGATTTAGGCTCTCCTGGCCAGCAGCATGGCCCTAGTCTCCACTCACACATAGACACAGCCCGATCCACCAACAGCTTCCTTTGGCCTCAGACTGGACTAAAGGCACAACAAGGTGTGTGCACAGCACTTCAGAGTATGCCGGGGCACTGGGCATCGCTGCTCCTGCTGGGTGTCCCTCTACCCACAGTGAGGGAAGGGCTGAGTCCCTGGGGAGCACGGCTCTTCTCTCGTCACCCAGTTTCCTGTGACTAATCACTGGGAACATTGCTGGTGAGTATATTCTCCTCCCCAATAATATACAAATATATTCTCCTCCAGATAAAATATACAAAAATCAATAATTCTTATCTATCCACAATAACCACTCTGAAGATAAAAAGCAAACAAAGACATAATCTGCCTCTGAATGATTGTCCCCGAGAATTGTGTGGAACTTTCATGAAGAAAGCCACAAAAAACTTTATTAGTTTTGGGTAAGAAAATTTTTGAATAAGTGGAGAACGTAACTGGGCTTTTGGTTGGGGAGAAAGGAACAATGAGAAGACATTTGTTTTTCCTGAATTAATATGTCGATCTGGCAAAAATACAATAAAAATCTCAATGGAAACTTTGGGTAATTTGACAAGACAACTCTAAAATGAATCTGGAAGAATAACAAACTAAAAATAGCTCAAGAGTTTTTAAGAACAAGAGACGTGACTTGCTTTAACAATATTAAATTATATTTTAAAGGTACAGCAACTGTACAGCCTGGTACTGGCTGCAGGAGCAGGTGGCGTCCAGAGGACATAACTGATTATCTGTAAAACCAACTTTACTATGGGCACAAAAGCAACATGAAATCAAAGAAAATATTACAAATCAACAGGAAAGGCTTGGGTTAATGATTGGTGTTGAGAAAATTGACTACTTGGGAGACAGTCATTTTAGATCTTTACCTTTTTCTAGAGGAAATTTCAGATAATTATAGCATGAAACAAAAGAAACCCCGTAACAATAGAAGGAAACACAAGTGAACATTTAAATCACAGTAGATAACATCTATTTAGGCTTAAAAACAATCGAAGAAATGACAAAAGCAATCGCCCACCCCAAACCCCCAAATATGTATTTGAAAAGAAACTACAAAAATAAAAATAAAAAAGGAAATGACAAATCGACAAAAATATTTGCAACAGATATGGCTAAAGGTTAGTGGCCTTAATGAATCAAGAGGCTTTACAAAGCTTTTTTTAAAAAAAGTGTTAACATCTTGGTCGACAAATTGGCAAGGAATATTCACAAAATAAGACATACAAATGGCTAATGTATGAAAAAATGTTTAGTTTCACTATTTGCCGAAGAAATGCAACATGAAACAAGATTCCCTTTTCACCTGTCCAATTGTAGTGATTGATGCTGCTGCTTCTACTGACTGCGTAAATGTTGGTGACCATGTGACGAAACTGGAACATAAATTGGCACAATCTTTCCGGAAGAATTTCAACAGTTTTCTTCATAGTTTTGATCAAACAGTTCTACTTCTAGGAATCCATTGAACGAAAACCCTGGTGACAGTATCAGCATCTTCATCACAACATTATTTATCAGACCTGAATATTAGAAATCAATAAGACATAGGACAAGAAAGGGTTGATACAATAGTGTGTATTTATGTTGTAGGATACAGGTTTTTTTTTTTAAAGAATTTATCTATTTATTCATGAGAGACACAGAGAGAGAGGCAGAGACACAGGCAAAGGGAGAAGCAGGCTCCATGCAGGGAGCCCGACGTGGGACTCGATCCTGGGACCCCAGGATCACGCCCTGGGCCAAAGGCAGATGCTCAACCCCCCAGTTGTCCCTGTAGGATACAGTTTTAAAAGCATGTATCAAAAAATACTTAAGGGGCGCCTGGGTGGCTCAAGAGGTTGAGTCTGACTTTGACTCGGGATCCCAGCAGGGAGTCTGCTTGTCCCTCTGCCTCTCCCGTCTCGTGTTCTCTTTCTCTCAAATAAATAAATGAAATCTTTTTTTTAAAGAGATTTTATTTATTTATTTATTTATTTATGAGACACACACACAGAGAGAGGCAGAGACACAGGCAGAGGGAGAAGCAGGCTCCATGTAGGGAGCCCGATGCGGGACTCGATCCCAGGACCCCGGGATCACGCCCTGAGCTGAAGGCAGATGCTCAACCCCTGAGCCAGCCAGGAGCCCCTATAAATAAAATCTTTAAAAAAATATTCAATAATATGAGAATATGCTTACCATGGAATGGTAAATTTTGAAAATGAAGCTGTGTGCATGTGCGTGTGCATGTGTGTGCGCATGTGCGTGTGTGTGTTTGTGTGTGCGCGCTCAGTAACTCTCAGTTTTATCCTCCACTGTGTGCAATGTGGAGAAGGGGAAGACTTGGACCCGATTTGTTACTTGATTTCCTGGCCTCGGTCCTCCCCCCTGTAAAATGGGCTCATCATGCCCGCCCGCCGCTGGCTGTGTGACGGTGACTGACGTCTCTCCTGTAAACCTCCTGCAAGTTCTAATTCTTCTTGCAGCTGCAGCTCCTCTCTCCGGGGAGGCAGAATTTTCCCAAGGCTGGGCACCCGCTGTCTCCCTTACCTGCAAGACTAGGACCGGGGATGTGAGCGTTAAGGCCTACAGGTACGCGTCAGTGTTCTGAGACGGTAGGTCCCACCCTGACGTGACCTTCCTGTCCCTGTGTGCCCTTAGGTAACTCACCATCCCCCTCTGGGCTTTGCAGCTCAGGATCAGATGAGGGCATAGCCATGGTCCCCGTGGAAGCTGTCATGATGCCATTCTCCTTGCGCGGCTAAATGTCACTGTCACCTCCTGTTCGGCCTGGGTCACGTCTGGGCTCCCAGGGCCTTCGGGCAGAGCCACTGCCCCCAGATGGACGGATTGCCTGATGGATGCAAGGCTGCAGGTGATAGCAGGCGTTTTTATTTGCTTCATTCACTTCTGTGTCCTCAGTGCCTAGAACAAGACCTGGCACCTAGTAGGTGCCCAACACCTGCCGACTGAGTGGAGAGTGAGTGGGGAGAGCATTGAGGGGCAATCGTGAAAGCCAGGGTGGGTGACAGACCTGGGACCGGGGTCCGTGGGATCTCCCCCAGTGGCCATGGAGCCAGCAGGGCAGGAAGGAGGGAGGTGAAGAAGGTAAAGGTGATGCCCGTGAAGAGTATGTGCAGGGGCTGCAGCTTGGCGGAGCCTGGGTTGAGGGGTGCGGCGGGGCTGGCCCCAGGGCCCTCACACTGGCTCTGTGCTGCATGTTTTGCTCAGATCATGTTATTTGAGCTTCACTGGAATCCTGAGAACACAGTGTTACCACTCCCATTGGATATGCAAGGCGATGACCTCCGGGAGGAAGGAGAATGTGTCCCAGGGTCACATTGTGGAGGAGCCAGGATTTGAACCTATGGCTGTCTAATCCCTTAAACCCTTGACCTTGATGCTGTACTCTGCAGGTGTTTCTCTCCCTAAACTTCTTTGAGGAGAAAAGAAAGAGTCCACTTTTGCTGTGTGTGCATCTTGGGAGGTATCCTGGCGCTGCCCCTAAATCACCTCTGGATATGAGCGTTGTGCTGGGAATGGGCCGTCGGCTGGTGATGGATCCCCACCGTCCATCACGCCCCCACGGGCGCTCTGACACGCAGTGCTGGAGTGTAATCAGAGTGATGGTGTCCTGATCTATGGGGGCCGTACATCATCCCAGGGCTGGTACCTTGACATAGTACCTTAGCTTGCTGTCAGCGGGACGGCCCCTTAATGTATTCCCCTAATACATCACTCACTGAAGGTGGCCGAGGAGGCCTGTGGGCACCAGGCAGCTCGAGCCCTTTCCAGGAGGCTCCCTGAGTTAGTTCTTGGTCTCTTAAAAAATCACGTGTGCCTGTGGAATTTGTGTGAGCCTAGAGAGAGCAGAAGAGAAGGGGGCAGAAGCGGAAAGGGGAGAGCAGAGATGGCCAGGGGGGAGGAGAGTGCAGGTTGCAGAGAGGAGATAAGGAAATGGAGGAGGGAGAGAACACAGGGTGGGAGCAGGGATTGGGGAAGGGTGGGGTGTCCAGGCGAAGCAGGAGGGTTGGGAAGTAGTGCAGAGGTGCCAGCTTTGCAGTTGGGCCCGGATGTTGTTGTGAGGAACATTTGTATTTGGCTTCTTGGAGGCCTCGTTCCCCTGGGGACTGGAGGGGTGGAAGGAGGCAGTATGGGTGCTGGGAGGACATGGGTTCCAGGAGTGGAAACTTCTCCTGCTCCCTTCACAGAGAGTAAAGGGGGCTGCATGGCCTGCCAGGACCTTTCTCATTCTGCCTCCATTGCTCTAGAAGTCACCTTGGCGGGAAGGATCCCCAATCCTGCATCTTAGACCCCAGCACCCCGTGTCCGCCTACCCACCAGCTAGCTTTATTCAGATAGCCCAACAGTACCGCACATCAGAGGACCCCACGCTGTGGTCATCTGTCCACCCCGGTCTCCCTCCCTTCGTGGTCTCCCCAGGCTCTCGTGCCTGAGATCTCATGGTCGTGCCCTCTCCAAGGGCCCCCCATTCAGTTCTGTCAGTTCTTTCCCATTTCTGTTGATTTAATTCTAGCCCACATCAGTCAACTCTTGGGCCAGCCATCGATCAAATACCTACTAGGAACATGGGCTGCGCCAGACACTCTGCGGGGGAGGCAGCTCGTGCCAGTGCTCCAACTCTCCCCCCATCAACCTGTTCTGCACATCACGGCCCAATTGTCCTCCCTAAAGCCTCCTTCAATCTTGTCACTTTTTAATCCTTAACATTTCAAAGAAAGGGCTCCCCGCTGCCAATCGGAAGTCTCCGTACCTCCCTTGTAGACTGTGAAGAGCTGAATGGGAGCATGATTTGCAGGTCAGTGGGTCTGCGGGTCTAGGTCCAGCCCGGAGTGGGGGCACCCATGCTTTCCATAGCTCCTCGGCTTGGCTTCCCTGTAGAGCTGAAGGAGGAGGAGGTGTGAAGAATGAGTATCTCTAATATGAGGTTGGGCCCCACAGTGCCCAGTCTCACCATGCCATCCCATTAAAACATAATCTAGAAAACACAAAAAAAGCCCATTTCAATCTTCACTGGATCTTTTGGAGATCCACTTAAAGGAGATCTACTTTATGACCCTCCTTAAAATCCCACTGTCTCTCCTTCCATCCTCTTACAACCCCTGTAGCTGCTCCATGACCTCTCTGGACTTAAACACACTTCATGGTGTCCCACCAACACTCCTTTCAATACCAGACTTTTTTGTGTCTGTTTCCTCTGCTCCTTCCCTCAGCCCCTTAATTACATGGAACAACTTAATCCCCTTGGATTTCTTACATTCTTTTTTGCTTCATGCATTATTTGGATTCTCTAAAAACACAGGAGAGTCTGGAAGCTGGCCCAGCCAGCCTATGGGTCATTAAGGCTTTGCCCCTTCCTCAAAATCAATTGAGCATACCGGCACGGCTCTGTTTCTGGGTTCTCTGACCTGTTCTATTGATCTGGCTGGTTATTCCTCTGCCATTACTATTCAGTCTTGATGACAGTGGCCATCTAAGGCTGAAATTTGATTCCTCCCATTTTATCTTCTTTTTAAAAATTGTCTTAGCTAATTTTCATTTTTCATCTTTCCATATAAATTTTATTTATTTATTTATTTATTTTAAATTTTTTAAAAAATTTATTTATGATAGTCACACACAGAGAGAGGCAGAGACACAGGCAGAGAGAGAAGCAGGCTCCATGCACCGGGAGCCCCATGTGGGATTCGATCCCGGGTCTCCAGGATCGCGCCCTGGGCCAAAGGCAGGCGCTAAACCGCTGCACCACCCAGGGATCCCCATATAAATTTTAGAATAGTATTGTCTACAAAAAACTCTTGCTATGATTTCAATAGAAGTTGTGTTAAATCTGTAATCACTTGGGAAGAATTGACAACTGTACTATGGGGAGTCTTCCTATCCGTGAATACAGCATGATTCTCTATTTATTTAGATCTTTGGTTTCTTTCATCCACATTGTATAGTTTCAGCATGTAACTCCTATTATGTTTACACTCTAAATATCCCTTTTTTGGGGGGAGCAATTATAAGTGGCATAGTATTTCTAATTTTGGTGTTTATATGTTCATTGCCAGGATACAGAAATATAATAGATTTTATACATTTATCTTGTATCCTGTGATCAGTTATAGGAGTTTTTATTTTATAGATTGCTTTGGATTTTCTATGTAGACAGTCATCTATCTGCATATAGAGGCAACTTTTCTTATATTTGCTTGCTTTTTATTTCCTTTTTCTTGCTTTATTGCACTGGCCACAACTTCCAGAGCTATTCTTACCAAGAGTGGTGAGCACAGATAGCCTTGTCAGTTCTCAGTGTTACAGGGAAAGGATTCAATCTTTCACTATTAAGTATGTTAGCTGAAGGTTTTTTGTAGAGGGTTTTCATCAGATTGAGGAAGTTACTGCTCTATTCTTTTTTCATTTTTGTTGAATTTCATCAACTGCTTTTACCGCACCAACTTATATGATAATTAAATTTTTCTTTTTTTCTTTTTTAAAAGATTTATTTATTGATTTATTCATGGGAAACACGCAGAAAGAGGCAGAGACATGGGCAGAGGGAGAAGCAGGCTCCCTGTGGGGAACCCGATGTGGAACTCAATTCTAGGACCCTGGGATCATGCCTTGAGGCGTAGGCAGATGCTCAACCACTGAGCCACCCAGGCATCCCAATAATGAAATTTTTCTTATTAATCAGTCAATAGGGTTGATTACATTGATTAATTTTCAAATATGTAACCAGTGTACATCTCTGGAATAAACTGCATTTGGTAATGATGTATAATTCCTTTTATATATTGCTGAATTTCATTTACTAATATTTTATTTAGGATTTTTACATCTATATTCATAAAGGATAATTGTATCTTTGCCTAGTTTGGTAATGGGCACCACTAGTTTCATAAAAGATTTGCCCTCTTCTTCCATTTTTCTGGAAGAAATTGTGTAGAATTTGTGTCAGTTCTTCTTTAAACATTTAGTAAAATTCTCCCGTAAACAGATCTGGGTCTGGAGATTTCTTTTTGGGGATTTTTTTTTTAAATCATGAATTCAGTTTTCTCAAATAATTACAGATTATGGGACTATACAAATGATCTATTTAATATTTAGTGATTTATGGTAGTTTGTATTTTTAGAGGATTTAGTCCATTCCATCTAAGTTGTCAAATTTATGTGTGTAGACTTGTAGTTTCCTTACTGTGCTTTTGATGTCTTCAGGGTCTGTAGTGATATCTCCTGTTTCATTTCTGATATTGCTAATTTATGTTTTATTCTCTTCTTTGTAAATTTTTCTAGAAATTCGTCAATTCTACTGATCTTTTTAAAGAACCAGGTCTGTGTTTCATTCATTTTTCTCTATTTTTCTGTTTTCATTTTCATCAGATTTACTCCTATCTTTGTTACTTCCTTCATTCTGCTTCTTTGGGTTTATTTTACTCTTTTTTTTGATGTTCTGAAATGGGAGTTTAGATTAGTGAGTTGAGATTTTTCCTCTTTTCTAATGTGTGCACTTAGTGCTATAAATTTCCCCTTCAGCATGGCTTTAGCTGTGTTCCACAAATTGCGATGTGTTATATTTTCATTTTCATTCAGTCCAATGTGTTTCTAAGTTTCCCTGGAGACTTCCACTTTGACCCGTGGGTTATTTAAAGTGTGTTCTTTAGTTTAGAGTGTTTGGAGATTTTTCTGTTATCTTTCTGTTGCTAATTTCTATTGTGGTTGGAGAACACACTCTGTATGATTTCAATTATTTTAGATTTGAGGATTTTTCTATAGCCTAGAATATCATCTGTCTTGATGTATGTACTGTGGGCTCTTGAAAATTATGTATAATTTACTCTTGTTGGGTGGAATGGTCTATAAAAGTTGATGGGAACCTGATGGTTGATGGTGCTGAGTTTTTTTACATCTTTGCTTATTTTCTGTCCAGTTGTGTATAAATTGTTGAGACAGGGGTATTTAAGTCGCTAATTATAATTGTGGAGATGGCTATTTCTCCTTTTAGTTCTGGCAGTGTTTGCTTCACATATTTTGCATCATTGTTGCTTGATGAATTCACATTTAGGATTTCTAGATCTTCTTGGGGGACTAATCTTTTCATCATTGTTTAATGTCCATCTCCATCTCTGATAATTTTCTTTACTCTGAAGCCTACTTTAGCTGATTATTAATATAGCCACCCTAGCTTTCCTTTGATTAGCATTTGCATGATATATCTTTTTCCTTTCTTTTGCTTTCAACCTGCCTATGTCACATTTGAAGTGAATGTGTTGTAGCAGCATTTAGTCGGGTGATGCTTTTTAGTTCATTCTGCTAATCATTGTCCTTTAGCTGATGTATTTAGACCATTTACACTTAATTTAATTATTGACTTGTCAAAGTTTAAGTTTGTAATTTTGTTTTTGTTTTCTCTTTCTTGCTCTGTCTTTTGTTTCTTTGTTCTCTTTTCATTGCCTTTCGGTGGGTTACTTGGACATTTTGGGGGGAAGAAAAGTGAGCAAGCACTGGGGGCTGGGGGACTCCACCCTCCCTGGACCTGGGCATAGTGGTTGTCAAACCAAACCCTGCAGAGCTCGACTCCCAGTATGAGCTTATGAAGTAGTGATCGGCTTCTTTGTCCTCTAGGTGAGTGACGGACGGAATTCTGAGTCTTCTGAGGTTTCACCTTAGCTCTTAGTCCCAAGGAGTGACTTGAGGTGGTGCTTCAGGCATTGGACGAGGTGGAGGAGATCCAGAGGATCTTCATGTCCTGTCAGCAAAGAGCAAAGGCGGACTTCTGTCAGGAGGGACTTGACTCAAGGGCACTGTAGACATGAGAACCCTTTTCCCTGAGTCCCCAGAGGGGTGGTTAAGGAAGGCCTGTATTCTGGCTGCAGGGGCTTCAAATCTCCCAGGCCTAGGCAAAGGAGAGAAGCTTAAATTGTTTAGTTGATAGACGTTGTGTTCCATTGACTGGTGGGGACAAAACAATACAGCTTTGTAAGACAAAGGATGGGAATTTGGAGGATCTGCATGTGTGTTCTGTCACAGGTTAACAAGAGGGCAGAAGGAGTCCCATCTAAGTCACCTGGGAAAGGACCATAGTGAACTGCAATGGCCTTTTCTGGACAAAAAGGGGTGAGGGTGGGGTTAACCCTGGCTGCTTCCCAGGATCACAGGTGTAGGAAACATTCAACATTGTCAGTCGGGTCCTAGAAATTGACTTGAATCCTGCAGGAAACCTGGTACAAACCCAGAATTTCTCCAGGAGGACAATGGGGCTCTCAGCATGTGAGCTGCTCTGGGCCAGGAGGAAGGTCCTCGCTCTGGTGGGCGGGGCGGGGGCGGGAGATGGGGGGCGCAGGGTTTTTCCCAGCCAGCAGCAGGGTTCCAGGCCAGCTGCTGCTCCCTAGCTCAGGGATTAGCTTCCCTCCTCCCGCACCCCCCACCCTCCCAACTCCTGGCCGCCCCGTTCCCTGCCTGCCACACAGCTGTTTTGCCAACATTGCTGCCTGATTATCTTTCAAGTGGCTTCTAGGAGCAGATGTTCCAGCTCCTTCCTGCATCGAAAACAAACAGGCGCTCTGTTGTCATTTGCTCTCCTGGGGAAAATCCCTCTGCTGCCGCAGATTCTTCTTGAGAGGTTCAGGGACTTCTGTGAAGTCTCTCCCGGCTGCTCCTCGCCAGGAATTTGCCTCCAGATGGATGACAGGGACTCCTCTGGTCTTCCGAGGTGTGTGGCCCCTCACAGGCTTGGGCCTAAGGAGTCAGCTTGCAACAGAATCAGATTCTGACTGGGGGAAGCCAAGGGTGGGCCGCACTCCTCTCCCTGCCCTGCCTTCCCGTGGTATGTGACCTTTTGAAAAACATAACCATCACACCAATTTGGATTCTGAAAGATCCCCCAGCGGTTTGCCCCCAGTTGAAAATCTCTGTTTTTAGGAGCCTCACCAACAAGGAAATGTAGCTGGCTTGCTTTTTGAGGTTTGCGTTATGAAAGCAATAGGTTTTCAGTTTCTGTTTGATGAATATGAAAGTTGAATGTGTCTTTCAAAAGGTGCCCCTTGCATCACCTATTGAGAACAGGGCTCTGGGTCCACCAGCCAGCTGCTTGGCGGGTGCTCAGGATGACCTGTGAGATGCCAGGAAGTCGCTGCCTTTCCCACTTGCTAGGTATGTGTAAGAAATTGCAGCCTCCATAAATTCAGTCCTGGAGGTGAGGCCGGGGGCACAGGTGGCAGTGGGCCTTCTAGCACCTGGACACCAGTTGGTTGCAGCCTGATAACCGCTCTGGGAGGACAGGGAGAGATACCAGCTGGGACATGCCCAGGGGAGGGAGTTGGGGCATCAGGGTGGTTTCTCAGGGATAGCAGAGGGATACTGACTCCACTGGGAGGAAGTGGGAAAAAGAAGCCATCCTGTAGCCTGGAGAGAAACCCCTGACCACCAGCAGTGTCCAAGTGTCCTCCTCTGGCCCCCTCGGTTCCCGCCTCTCCCTGGGTGGCTGGCCCCAGCATGGCCTGGAGGCATGCATCTTGCCACCTCTTGTGGGCCTGTCCGGGTCATCCTGCTTAGCAGAGGCGGGCTCAGTTGACCACCCGGTCCTGATACCCCTGCATCGCTTGGCCTCTGGGACACCAACCTCTCCTGATTTCCTCCTGTTCCTGTAGGGCTGCTCCTTCTCTGTCGCTTTGCTGGCTTCTCCATCTTGATGTGCAGATGTCCACGTTTCTCAGTGATAGAGGCCCTGTCCTGTTCTAGGCCAGCGTTTCCCACACATCAGACAGCAGGCAAACACGCCGGGGTGACTGCTAAACAGGCCGACTCACGAGCCGCACCCCTACAGATCTCAGTGGCCCGGGGGGCCCAGAACTTTGTGTGTTCGACAAGCACCCTGAGGGATTCCAATGCTGGTAGTCCACGGACTACGTGGACGTGCTTTGACGAAGTTCTGCATTGTACTACCGCACGTATGATCTTACCTGATCCCAAGGCGGAGCACAGTATTTATAAGCTGACAACTCCTCAATTGATATTTCCAGCTCAGACCCTCCTCAGTCTGGCCCTGTGTGTCCAAATCTACTTGATATCTCTATTTGGACATGACCCAGGCATTTGAACTCAGGATTCCCAAAAGGAAACTTGATTTTCCTCCCCAGAACATCTCTTCTTAGCTTCATCTCACGCAATAGAAGCCAACCCCCAGTGGCTCCTTCAGATCCCCCTTCCTGCCTACCCCACGTCCAAAACATCCACAAACCTGGCATCCGGGTTTACCTTCAGACTATTTCTCCAGTTGCCTGTGTCTCTCCCACCCTGGTCCACTGTCCCTCTGCTCTGAGCCACCAGCATCACTACCTGGACGACCTCACGAGATGCCTACATGGTCCCCCTCCCTGCCCTAAGTCATTCTTTGACACCAGCCCAGAAGGAAGTATGGAACTCCCTTCAGAGAGGCTTCTCATTGTACTTAGGATGAAACTCCCCACCCCCACCCCCCACCAAGGCCCTGCGACATCAGCCCTTCCTTGTCTCTGCCCTGGCTCTTCTCTCATCCTGGGCCTTGCACCTTGAACTCTGTTCATCCTGAACATTCAGTTCCCAGAACGGGCCAAACACTTTCCTGCCTCCGGGCTTCTGTACATACTGTTCCCTCCGCCCAGAATGCTTTTCCCTGGTTCTTCAAGTGTGCCTGGCTCCTCTTCATTTTCAGGTCTCAGTTTTCGTGACCTCCTTCTTATTAATATTATTACTTTCATCCTGTTCTTCTTCATCATGGCCACCAGTCCATTTTTCAGAAATACCCATGGACTTGAAGCAAATGTAAAAAATGTTCACTGTCTCTCATCTGGTATTTCATGGAAGCTCATAATTTATAATTGTGTAGTCATTAATGTTTGCTTACATCTTTTTTTTTTTTTTTGTCCTTTTCACCAGACAGTACGTGAGGGTAGGTACCACGTCTGCTTTGCTATTACCTAGCATGGATTAGCTCTTGATAAATAGGTGTTGAATGAATGGAATGAACTTTGTTTCATCTAGTTGTGTAGCAGTGGGCTACAGCCCTGTTATCCTACTGAGCTCTATTCTCTTCAGACCCGTTCGACTCTGTTCTACTCCACTTTAGTCTGGTAAACCCTGTTCTATCCTATTCTAGTCTAGTCTTTTCTACCTTGTTCCAATCCGTTCCATCCTGGTCAATTCTCTTCCAACCTGTCCTGGTCTAATTCAACCTGTTTTGTCTCCATCCTCTTTTATTCTCTTCCATGTTGTTCTAGTCTATTCTGTTTTTTTTTTCTCCCTTTCTACTTCTTTCTATCCATGCCATACTATTCTTGGTTCTATTCTATGACATTCTGTTCCAGTTCATTCCACTTGCTCCATTCCGAGAGATTTATTCTCATTTTGCCCCATTCCATTTCATCTTGCCCCAGGGCTTTCTTTAAGGTTTTGGAATACTTGCTTTGTGCCCAGTCTTTGGATGAGGATCTGTGAGATCATAGGAGAGGGAGATATTATCCTGGGCATGAGAGAGCCTCTTTAAAGGGTGAGTACATGGCAGAGAGGAGAGAGGTTATCATGTGGATCTAAGCTGAGCTATGATGGAGAAGATTTTGTTGAGAAGAGAGGGTGACAACAGGAGAGAGAGCAGGGAATGGACCTGTTGGTAACACCCCGAGGACATCAGCCCGAGAAATTTAAGAGGGAGCCTAGGATTAGCACAGGCAGAGGGTAGTGAGGAATGGGAGACAGAGGGGCAAAGTTAATTGGTCTCCTCCTGGCTGGCTTGTTGCTTTGATGTTTTTATTTTTATTTTTTATATTTTTAAAGATTTATTTATTTTTATTTATGATAGACATAGAGAGAGAGAGAAGCAGAGACACAGGTAGAGGGAGAAGCAGGCCCCATGCTGGGAGCCCGACGTGGGACTCGATCTCAGGACTCCAGGATCGCACCCTGGGCCAAAGGCAGGTGCTAAACCACTGAACCACCCAGGGATCCCCCTTTGATGTTTTTAAACAAGAGTGCTCCCATGATTTAAAGATGACTGTTGGGACACCATCTGGCCTCGTAACATCGGGGGAGGCAATGTGGTCTAGCAGAATGAGAATCCTTGGATAAGTTGCTTGGCCTGTCCAAGCCTCAGTTTCCACATCTGTAAAATGGGGATGATAACACTTACCTTGAGTTTTGTGAGGAGAAACAGCTTAGCCCCCTCTGCTGAGGGTTGGACAAGCATTCATCCCAGAGTCTGACCCTCAATAGGATCTCAGTAAATGTTCCCTGTCTGTCATCTCTCCCCATTGACTAAGCAGTCCATTCTGACTCTACTAGGTTAGCTCTGAGCCTCAGTTTTCCCAACAATGAAAAGGCGAGAGCGTGGAACCAGCATGAGGTGCTACAGGGGTACTGTAGAGTTCCATGTTCTTTTTTTTTTTTTTTTAAGATTTTATTTATTTATTCATGAGAAACACAGAGAGAAAGGTGGAGACACAGGCAGAGGGGAGAAGCAGACTCCCTGAAGAGAGCTGGATGTGCGACTTGATCCCAGGACCCCGGGATCACGCCCTGAGCTGAAGGCAGGCGCTCAACCACTGAGCCACCCAGGCATCCTGTGTAGTGTTCATGTCTTTGCTTTGAGCTTGAAGAGACCAGATGCACCATCAGGGTTTGTTGATCAGATGGTTGATTGTAGCTTCCTTACAACCACCCCAATAACACTTAACACAGGGCTGGGAACGCAGGAGGCGCTTCAGAAATACCCATGGACTTGAAGCAAATGTAAAAAGTGGCAGGTGGGTTACCCCTTTGCAGCGCACACCCGGCAGGGGGATGCTGGGGCTGAGCTGATGAAATTCACACCAGACTTCCAAATATATTCAGAATCAGGGAATTAGGAGACAACGGAGGAGGCTGCCAAAAAGAATTTATCTCGGAAGTGGAGCTTGGGGAATAGCACTAATATTTTCGGAAATTGAAACTCCAACCATGAAATTGCCTATCATTTATCATACATGGTCTCTCAAAGGGGAAACGGAAAAGCATTTAGTCTTATTGCTTTTTAAACACATGATTGCTGAGCACAGCCATCCAGGCTGTGGTTTTAAGAGCTGATGTGTCTGACGGGGTCTTGCCAGCACGTCCCTCCAACGTCATGCAAGGCTGAGCTCTGCAGACTCTCCTGTGTCAAGCGTCCTGGGCCGCACACGGTGAGGGTCCCACCCGGGCCCGGCCGGGGCCACTGGGTGTGGCGCGAATTCTGGATCCTCCAGATCTTCTCCTATCCTCCCCAGCCCCTTCCTAAGGCCCAGTGGTCATCTCACTGTTAAAGGCTTCAATACTTTTAGTTTCAAAATTCCCTTAAAAAGGGTCCCGCTGTCTCTTCCATTTCCACCTTACCTGCTGATGATCACCAGATTTCTCTTTCTCCCAAACCTATGGGGGGTGGGGGGGTGGCTGTGTGGGTTGGGGCCTCTACATACAACTGACTTCTGGGCCTTTTTGCATGGAATGTCCACAGGCTCATCACATGCAGCATGCACCATCTTCCCACGGCCCCGCCCGGCCCCCCAGCCTCCCCTGCTTGGTGAAGGGCATCCCGTTGCCTTGATAGCTCTGGGGCTCTGGGGCACAGAAACACAATCATTCATGTGCATCAGCGGCTTACAGGTGCATTCTGCTGTCACGCGGCTCGTCATAGCTGAATATCCCAACGAGGAGTGGGTCCTGACTAGCAGCAGTCTTTGCACTGGGGGTGGGTGGGTAGGGGGAGACACTGTTTCTTTGTGGACTGCTATCTATTTGAGATGGTGAAGAGGGAGAGAGAAGATGGGGTAGGCACGGGCCGAAGCCCTCTCCAGCCACCCTTCTGCTCTCAATAACCTCTCAAGGAAGACAGGGACTGCAAAATTTTTGTCACCATTTACAAAGGGGGTTTCCTGAGGTTGCAAGAACACGTGTAAGTCGTCCAAGGCCACAGGCCAGAAAGGCTGTCGTGAGGCTCTGACCCAGGGCTTCCGAGGCCCAGCACTGTGTTCCTTCTCCTGAACAGAGAAGTGCCCTGGGACAGTGGCGTGCACTGAGCGAAAGTCAGAGGACGTGAGCTCTTGCTCCTGCACTGCCAGCTGCTCCATACTTGGTGAAATGGGGGTGATCATGAGGCAGCATTTCCTGCGATCCATTGCACTCTTGCCCATGGATTTGGACACCATCTCTGTGCTGATGAGGCTCAGGCCCCCACCTCCCCTGAGCAGACCTCTCCCCCGAGCTTGGCAGCAGGTTGCCCACTGCCTCCTGGATGCCCCCTCCTGGATGTCTTTCAGGTACCACCGATTGGAACACGCTTGTTTTTTTTGGGAATTCTAAGTCCCATCTTGGAAATCTTCACATCTGGACCTTACTAAGCTTCATTCCCACCAGAAAGGCTTTTTTTTTTTTTTTTTTTTGAGTGAGGTTTTATTGATTTTTGTCTCACGTTGCTTCAAGACTCACCGCCAGAAGTAGTTATGTAATGAACATGTCTTTGTACCTCGTCAGTCTTCTGCTTTGTCCTTTATGCTATCATCGCCTGTTGTAAGACACGGGGGTGGGTAGACTTGAAATCTCTTGCCATAGTCACTTTTTCCATTTATTAAACATCAAGACTCAAAAGTTTCCTTTAAGTCTTGGTTACTAAGAACCTCAGAACATAATGAAATGCTCAGTCCTAGTCATTTTATTAGCCCACCCTCTAATATATATTCTTCATCTCTGTACATTTTTTTTATTGTGGTAAAATATACACAATATAAAACTTGCCATTTTAACCATTTTTTAAGTGTACGGTTCAGTGGTGTTAAGTACATTCCTATTGTGCAACCGGCAGCACCGCCGTCTCTAGAATTCTTTTCATCTTCCCCAATGAAACTCTGTCCCCCTTGAACACTAGCTCCCCACCCTGCCCACCCCAGCCCCTGGCTATGGCCATTCTACTTTCCATCTCTATAAATCTGACTAGTCTAGGCACCTCTTATGAGTTGAACCAGACACTTTTGGCTCTTTTGTGACTTGTTTCACTTAGCATCATGTCTTCGAGATTCTTCTATGTTGTAGCATGTGTAGGGCTTCCTTCCTCTTTAAGGTTGAATGATATTTCCCTGGATGTGTATACCACAACTTCCTCCCTCCCTCCCTCCCTCCCTTCCTTCCTTCCTTCCTTCCTTCCTTCCTTCCTTCCTTCCTTCCTTTCTTTCTTTCTTTCTTTCTTTCCTTTCTTTCTTTTTTCTCCTTTTTTTAAAGATTTCGTTTATTTATTAATGAGAGACACAAAAAGAGAAACAGAAGCAGGCAGAGGGAGAGGCAGGAGCCTCACAGGGAGCCCAGTGTAGGACTCGATCCCAGGACCCCGGGATCATGACCTGAGCCAAAGGCAGATGCTCAACCCCTGAGCCACCCAGATGCAATACCACATCTTGTTTATCCATTCATTTGTCCATGGCTGCTTGGGTTGCTCCCATTTGGGGGGCTATTGCGAACCCTGATGCTTTGAACCTGGGTGCATGATTCTCTGCTCAAGTTAGCTTTCAATCCTTTTGTGTATATGTCTGCACATGAATTTTAATTTCCTATTTTTAACAGCTTTATTGGCTGAATGCCTGTTAGTAAGAGAAGCCAGGACACCTGACCTGTTTTGACCTGCACTGTATGTCTGCCCTAGTTCTAGGTTGTTTATGTACGCGCTATCTTTTGATTTATTGTAATCTCTATTTTACAGTTGAGAAGTTGCTTCTTTTTGGAAGAAGGAGGTGTAACGATTATCACAAGGCTATTAACTAACTAATTGAGCTGCCTCTACATTCCTCAGCCCACAGCAATGTGACTCCCTCCACCCCTCGACTAGATGGAAATGCTTTAGCAAAGGTCATCAGGGACTCTCAGGCAGCCAAACCAGTGAAGGTCAAACCTGCTGCTGCTGCTGGGACCCCATGACTACCAGTCCTTGAATGTTCTTCCCTGGGGTCTGGGATGCCACTCTGTCCTGATTTCTTGTGATTTCTTTCCTTGTCTGTCTCTTTGTGGGGTCCTTTCCCTCTGTTGACCTTCAACGGTGGGTAAACTCCATGACTCTTTCCTATAACCTTTCCTGGTGACTCCTTGGTCTCCATGCCATTGTGGTCCCTGCCTCTCCTTGCAGATGGCTCCCCAATCTCTATCTCTAGTCCTGGACCCCCACCCTGCAGATTGTCCTGGCATATCCAGCTGCCAGTCTAGTGCATTTCTCCCTGGAATACTCCACAGTGAACTTAAACTCAACATGACCAACATGGAGTTCATTACAGCACATCCCACCCACTGCTCATCTACCCAACTGCCTAAGCCACCAACAAATTAGCTATATTTCAGTTCATCATCCTGCCTTGCCAATCTTATCTCGCTGGTATTTCTGAGGCTGGCCTTTCTTTGGTCCTCTTTCCAAGATCAAGCCTCATCTTCCCTTGCCTGGAGTATTAGAGCTGGCTCAGAACAGGAGCTCCCCTTAGTCTTGCTCTGTTCAGATTCATTTTCCATAGCCGTCAGATGGGCTTATCACACACAGAGCTGGCTGTGCCACTTCTGTACTCACAGCCCTCCGAGGTCCCCCTGGTATTGATGGGATAAAGTCTGAGCTCTGAGGCTGGCATTTACATCTCCCCCAGCTGGGCCCTTTGCTCACCTCCAGCTGGCCTCACCACTGTGGGGTCCACCCTTCCCACGAGTGTGTGCGGAGCATCTACCATGTGCCAGCAGCGAGGGGCAGGTGGTGGCAGGGCCGAGAGCGCAGCACCCTCAGCTGCTGGGGGAGAGAGGCGGTCACCAACCCAGAGTCACCCAGTCTGGTCAGTTTCAGGATGGGAAAGCATGGGTGATGAGGAGCGTTCCCAGAAGAAGGGACATCCATACCGGACACTGGACATGCTTGGCCCATTAGCCTTGACAGTGATTCCACACTCCTTCTCTGTCTCTTTTGTCTGGCTAATTCAGGCCTCCTTGATTTCTCACCCAGACCCCTCCCGTGTCCTCCTAATCGGTCTTCTCTCTTGACCTCCAGCCCACCCCATCCAGTGCCACCAGAACATCCTTTCTCACACACAAATCTGAAGACTGCTACAGGAGATAGCCAGCTTTTTTGAACGAATCTGAGGCTCTTCACCATTAGGGTCTTGTCTTTGCTCTCGAGCTGCTCTTCCCTCCTGCTCCTGGCCACTAGCCATGCTACACTGCCCATCAGTTCCCGGCCAGGGGCACACAAGTGGGTCTCTAGCAGTGGGCACAGAATGCCCAGTGAGAGATGGAGACAGGAGTTGCAGACCGCTGGCATGTTATGCAGCAAACAAGAGCAGGAAAACCAGGATGGGAGCTAGGGAGAGGTGTGGTGATAAATGGAGCTTGTTGTTTATTGTAGGAGATCCTAGAACATGCACTTCCTACCGAGGGTGACCTCACGGACAGGGAGAAGATGGAGGTGCAGAAAGAGGAGACACCCAGGCCTTGGAGCAGGTGAGAGAGGTGGGATCCAGGCCCCATGTGGAACAGGTGGCTTTGGGCAGAGCCCAATGGGAGGGAGGGAGGAGAGAGTGGGTGCAGGTATAGAAGGAGTGCTTGTTCCTAGATGGGAAGATGAGGGAGTTCTTGCTGATTGCTGCTATTTTCTGAGCAAAGCATGTGGCCACTGAAGGTGGTAAGGGGTATGTGAACAGGAGATAGGATAAGACATTTGTTTGGGAGAAAAGGCTCGTGCCTGCCAAGGCAGCTATGCAGCGGCAATCCTTATTTGAGATTCAAGGCCATGAATGAGGGGAAAGTCAGTTCGCTTTCTGCAGCCATGTTCTGCTGCATGGGTGTGGGCATTGCGTAGGTGCGTGGTTGGATTGAGCCAAGCCTGGGCATGGCTTCTAAGTGTAAAGAAGGAAGGAGGGAGGATTGGGAAGGGTGGACATGAGGGCAGCAGACGGGTCTTGATCCTGGGACAGTGGTGGTTGGTGGCCAGAGGGCTCGGTGAGGCAGAGGGAGCCTGATCTGGAGGGATAGCAGGTACCAGGTGGTTGCCAGGTGGGGGGCCTGAGGTGGATATTGTGTAGATGGTAAGGTCAGGGTGTGAGGCCCATGGCCACAGGGTGGATCGGATGGTTGAAGCCAGCCAGATGGAGGAACAGAGAGGCCCCCTGTTGGGTGGATCCTCAAGTGGATGTGGAGTCGTTCAGTGGGGGTCGCTCAGAGGAAGCCAGTGGGCGAGGGGGCCGGTTAAGTCTGCGGTGAATGAAGGGTGTGACCCAGGGGGTGGCCCTGCTGAAAGGATGGTGATGAGAGGTAAAGTCACTTGGCATGGAAGTCAGAGGAGCTGGGGATTTAGAGGGGGAGGGTGGATCTGAGGGCTCCCACCTGACCTCCCAACCCCAGGTGACGTGGGATATGGAAGAGACAAGAGCCTCCTCTGGGGAGAGGGTGGGGAAGCGGTATGTGTGGGGACAGCCAGGTATCAGTTACGGCAAGAGGTTCAGAAAAGACACTGGGGGGCATGGGGTGTTAGCGATGACAGGCCCCCCGTCCCAGTGCTGAAGAGGGGTTGCCGGGTGCCTCGGTCTCTGTGTGAGGCTCTGATCCTGCTCTATGAAGGAATTCACCAGCCCCACGCCTCTCTTGCTTCTGGCTCCTCAGCAGCAAAGTGGCATCACGGTCCTTTGCTAGAGGATGATTAGGATGCTTTGGGATGAGGGCGTCGGGCCCGGGAAGGCGGCCCACGGGTGTCCCTGCCGCCGATGGGCGGGGAGTGCCCAGCCAGGCGAACCCACCAGGTGGCGGTGGGAGGCTGCGGGCCCTGCTTGCCCGGGAGGCCCCGCCCTCCGCTCTGTCCAGGTTTTGCCGGGAGGAGATGCGACGCATTTCGAGGGCGATTGAACACGGGCTGTACCGCGTCTTGGCAGGAGCAGGTGGCACAGGTGCAGGGGTCATTGCGGGGAGATGTGTGGGGAGGCAGCCCCGGCCGGCCTGGGGGCAGGAGCGGAGGCCGCTGGCCAGAGGTGGGGCCGGGCAGGTGCTTTCACCTGCGGAGAAGAAACCTTGAGCCACCATCCTATGTGGTTGAGGACATCTGCATTTCTTTAAACTAAATTAATTCGGACTCCAAGTCCCTAGACTGCCCAGATGGGGGAATTGAGCCCGGTGGCACTGGTTTCCATGGAGATGCCCACTGGCCTTGCCCTTGTAGTCCATTCAGAGCCAGCTTTCCTGGAAGCTTGGCCTAGTGCTGTGATGCCTGGGGCCGCCTAGGGCACCCTACATCCCCTTTGCCTGTCCCTTTTGCGGAGGATGCCCACAGAGGCCTAAGGCCACTTCACCTGTACGGAATGGCTTGCCTCCCCACTACTTCTTACCTGGGACCACATCGCTAGAGGATGTTAATGGGCCCTCTTACATTCGGGAAGGGAGGGGCTGGGAGGAGGAGGGACAAGGGACTTTTTGGAGGAAGCAGGATCTGACCAGGACCGGGGAGGATACACTAGCCCTGGGGACAGTGAGAAGGGAGGGGTGTTCCTGGGGGGTTGGGAGCTGCAGGGACAAAGGCGCGGGGTAGGATGAGCTAGCATGTTTCCAGATCACAGAAGCCTTTGTGCTGTAGCTGGACTTAGGGGACCCCGTTCTTTAGACCTTAAGCTAGCTGATGGGAGGGAAAAGGGGTCCTCAGCTGGCCGGCCCAGGTGTGCAGGTGGGCTCACTTAGTCTCCTCATCAGCCCCAAGGGGCAGGTGCTACTGGCTCCGTTGCGTGGATAAGGCCAGCGGCCTTTGAATTCATCGTGGGCCTCCTACAGCTCACCTGGCTGTGGGCACAGTGGGGAACACATGTTGTGCACCCCTAGCGAAGCACCATGAAGAGAGGAGACGGTGCCCTGTCATCCCCAGGGCAGCCCCCCTGGGGGGACCAACTGTCATTTGTCCTGCGGGCAGAACTATGGGAGCAGAAGCCCGCTGGGACCCCAGCTCACTGCCTGGACGGCCTGGGGTGGATCCGTTTCCTCTGTTTTGCACTCAGGCGGCTAGCAGGCAGGGGCTGGCTGGCCTCGCCTCCTCGTCCTTAAGCCCGCGCTTCGTCTGCTGCCTCCAGCCTGTCTGAGGCTGAGAACCTGCTTCGCTTCTGCCCCTGTGACCCTTCCCGGCCACGGATTAATGCTTCTTCAGGGTCACTGGATCTTCTTCCGCATAAACCTTTCAGAATCTGGCAAGTGTTTCAGCAAAATCCCCACGCAAGTGGGGTTTGACTCAGGTCGGCCTCACCCACTGGGCCCAGCCCCATCCTTTAGCCAACCTCTGGGTCTGAATGCCCCACTTGAAAGCAGACCTTCATCCAGTAGCACCTGGATGAGTAAGGGGAGCTGCCGTGGACTGAGTACGTCCTCTGTGCAGACCCATCAGGAACTATTACTCATATATTTGTATCCTCATAGACTCCCTGCCAGGGTTGGAATCCTCTCCCCATTCAGCCCAGAGAGGTCCGGTGACTTGTCGAAGCTCTCACAGCTTGCAAGAGGTAGAGCTGGGATCGGAATCCAGAACCCTATGACTCTGGTGCCTAGGCTCATGATGTGTGACCCCAGGAGCCGGGGATACCCTACGTTAGTGCCCCTGCCCACGGGGAGCCCCCAACAGCCTCTCCTCCACCGGGCTAGGGGGTCTATAATCCTGAATCCTAGGATCCCCCACCAGGGAGCACAGCCCAGAAAGGACGGTCAGACCCACTGAATGGTCTCTCCATGCTGCTCTTGGGTGGGGGGGCCCCCCTCCTTGGCACAGGCTGCGGTAGGATGAATACCTGATGGTGATTAGCTAAATCATAACATCGCTCATGCCATGCATAAGTGATGAACCAACTGGTGCCAGGCCGCGCTGAGCGGCAGCGGGCACCCCCACCCCCTGCCCCCCCAGCCCGGAGAAGCCACCACGGCACTGCCTCCCTGTATTATCTGGCACATCAAGTGCTGCGACAATGAATATAGATTGACCTTATTATAGCAGCCGGCTGCTGATGCCAGGCGCAGCCAGGCATACTTTGCACAAATTAAAGGTGTCAGCATGTAATTTACGGTTCATGGCGAAAAGGGGTGGGGGGTGGTGGGAGGCACTGAGGCAGGTAGAAGGGAAGGTGGGTCGGCTCCGGGCCTTGCACCAGGATCCCACGCACTAATGACAGGAGGTGCAGCCGCCGCCGACGTGTCATTTCATCCCAGTTTGCACATTTTTAGCTATTCCCTGCTCAGAGGGGAGCAGCCCCGTCTCCTAAGCACCACCCCCGCCCCTTGCAAGCTCCGTGTGCGTGCGTGTGTGTTTTTCAGCTAAATTACTGGTTTTACCTGAAGAGCGTAAAGTAGGTGTGCTAATTTACGGCTCGGCAGATAAAGCTGCAGTGTGGGGTGCTGTCTGGGAAGCCTGTAATACAACATCATTTCACTAACACACCCGAGAGCAGCTTGACATCTCGAGTTGGGCCTGTGATTAAAGTGGTAGCCTCCCTCCCCCTCCCTTCCCTGCTCCAACGCCGAGAACAGATTACACTCGAAGCAATAGATCTCGGTTTTCTTGCCATCCCACTGATATTCACAGTACACAGTTTGACACAAAGAGTAAGTTATACATCACAAACAACAGCCTCTGCTCTTTACCGTCCAGAATTAATTTTCCATTTGCTAGGCTTCCTTCTTCTTCTCCGAGCCCGTTTTCCTGCCGCCCGAGCAGGGCTCCCTTCTAGAAGAGGCAGGGCAAGGAACATCTCAGGTCAGGCCTGCAGAGGGATGGCTCCTGTAGCCTGTAGGGTTTGCAGATGCGGAGACCAGGGCCCGGGGCGGGGAGGTGACTTCCTGCCGGTGTCCTTTGAGCTTGTGGCAGAGATGGGGCTGCAAGCCCGGCTTCCGACGCCTGTGTGGGGCACGGGCACCCCCCCCCCCCGAACCCCGCGGAGTGGAGAGGGGCAGGCGGGGGTGTGGAGTTGCTGGGAGGTTGCCGGGCTGCCTGAGTAGCTGGGTGCTCTCTGCTTGCTTCCTACCCACCCTGCACCCTGCAAAACCCTCTCTGCCCTTCTCTGTGCCCCAGGAGGGGGACCTCTCGGGGCTGCTGGGGCTTCTGGCTGCAGCCTGGGCTTGGCCGATGGAAGGTACCAGAATGAGAAGGGAAGGTGGGAAGAGAAAGATGGGTCTTTTTCTCCTTTGCTTCTCCCCGCCGTGATGCTGTGGCCCCGGGAATGGCCCCCTCCCTCTGTGACTGCGCTCTTGGGGGGCAGCCCCTCTTTCCTCCAGCTCTCCTCCGCGTGCCCCTGCCTCCTTAGGTGTGGGACGCCAGCATCGCCTGTCATCGCAGAGCCTCATGATCCTTTCCGGTCCCCCAGATGCCACCCACCTCTGTCAGCAGCCCCTCCATTCCTCTGTCCCGTTGAACCGTGTGTGGAGAATTCCGTTTCCTGCAGGACAGCACCTGGTGTCCCCTGGAAGGTTCCGGAGGACTCTGAGCAACACCTATTCTTTGTGGAGGACCCGCGCTTGCTCGAGTCCTCTGCCGACAGGCACATGTCGGGCGGCAGGGGTCCAGGTCTCCCATGGGCACCCGGGAACCTCCTGGCCTTACCCCAGCTGTCCTGTCGCACCTCTGACCGCCCCTTCCCACCAAGCCCTGCGATACGTGCTTGCACACTTCACGTCGGGGGAGTCCGCGGTGGCCACGAACCTGGGAGCAGCTGGCTCCGGGGCTGAGCGCCTTTCTCTGTGCCGTGTGGGAAGTTCACGTCGCGGAACCCGCCAGGGCATGACACGCACGCACAGGCGCAAATGACTAAATGCCTTTTGGGAGCAGTAAGATGAGTGTGGGTGAGGAGGCAGGAGTGATGAGCCCTGGAGGTGGCAGATGGGGTGGGTAAATCAGGGAGGGCCTTCCGGAGGAGGTAATTAAGCACCGGAGACGAACGAGAATCCGGATGGAAGTGTGCTGCTGGGAGCTCTCCCGGCACCCCTCTGTAGACCGCTTGTACCCCGACCACCGCGTCGGGCAGGGGTCGGGGGCTGAGGATTGGAATCGGGTTCCCAGCCTCACCTCTGGCTCCCTGAAGTGTCTCGGGGTGCAGCCCGAGAGCCTGTTTGGTTTTGTGTTCTTCTGCGGCAAGTCTGATGGCAGCGGGGCTTGGGGAGCACAGCCCCTTCCCGTTTTGCATAGGGAAGCGTGCCAAGGAAGCGTGGCCAGGCTCGGTGCCCCACGGAGCTCGAAGCCGGGCTCCCGGCTCAGTGCCCACCCCTCCACTCGCCCAGGGGGCAGGGCAGCGACGCAGCCCCCCAGACCAGGGTGGCACCGCAGCCCGCCTCCCCGGCCGCTCCACAGCCCTCCTTCAAGATGGCAAGCGGGGGGTGGATGAAGGTGGTGGCAAAGTGAGAACGTCTTGGAATAACATGACATTTAGAAATATGAATCAGCTGGCACTTTCTGTTTTCTCCCCTGCACCAGCCCCCCCCCCCCCCCCCCCCCCAGGCTCTCTCCAAGCTGCAGGAACACCACAAGGCCTGGACATCAGTCAGGGAGTGGAACCAGCAGGGGGCCACCCACTCGGGAGAGGCGATGAAGTCTGAGATGATTGTGCAGACCCGGGCTCCGGGCCAAGCGCTGGCCCTTCTTGCTGTGTGACCTCGGGCAAGGCAGGGCACCTCTCTGGGCCTCAGCACTGGGCGCTCACCGTCACTCCTGTCAGTGCCCTTGGACTGCCGTGTGAGGGATGACCCTGCAGGGCTCGCTCCATCCCGAGCCTCCTCTTTGCCCTGCTGCCCTGGAACAGCCACTGCAAGCATCCCCTTCCTTGGGTCCCTGAATGACAGGAGCCCAGGATGGAGCAGAAGGGAGGGGGCTGGAGGCGGGAGGGTGCTAGCGGGGGCAGAGCGAGGCAGGGATCAGACAAGTGTCTTGGGTCCCAGCCTCCCCTTCCTTCCCTCTGTCAACTCTGGAGCAACGATTCAGAAGCAGAAGGCACCCCCCACCCCCGCCCGCCACCCGCCCCCGACCCATCAGCTCCTGGCTCCATGTCACCACGCGGGTTGGGGACAGTGCGCAAACAGTAAGCCTCGTGTCCTCCAAAATGTGAAGGTCGGTGGCTTTCCTGGAGTGTGGCTGGGGCAGCCCCTGGAGCAAGGGAGCCCGGGCTGCTCTCTCGCCTGCCCCAGCCCCTGCAGCAGCAGGCCCAGCCAGTCAGCTGTGTGTGCACCCCCTGCCCCCCCAACCCTGCAGTCTGACACCATGCGGGGTGCGCAGCGGGTGCCCCTGGAGGTGTCTACTGCGTGGAGCCCATGTGCCCACAGGGGACCCTCTCGGTCC